>NW_026777666.1:0-147782 GCF_028023285.1 Balaenoptera ricei
TGGCCAAGGGCATCATTGTCAACGTTTTGCCGCTTTTCATGTGCTTTAAAGGCGATTCGAATCTACCTCCTGAAATCTGTTTCCTGCAATTCTGCCTTGATTTCAAATCCTCTTCTTTGCCTTCCCTCAATATATTTGTGGACGAGAGTTATCATTTATAACTCTGCAGGTTTGTGAATTGCAGTGCCCTGAAGCTCCATTTTACAACTCGCTTTTTTGGGAGCTGGCCGCAAAAGCGCAGGATGGCTTCAGGCCCTCTTCTGGTTCCAGGGGGGAGGATGAGCCCGTGGTTAATTCTTCTTCCTGATGGGAAAATAGGGTGACCTGTGCCTGTCCCAACACCAAGAGCTAGTCTCTCACTAGTTCCCCGTCTACCTGTTCATCCTCAGGAGAAATTGCAACCTGTACGGAACAGGAGGTTAAAGGTGCTGATGCTCCAAGTAGAGAGATTATTAGTAAAGCGGCTGGAATGGCGAACCCGGGCACAAGGAGAAGAGAAATGAGGTGCGTTTTGGAAACCTTTCCCCATCACATGGTGTACCATCTTTTTGTTTTCTCATGCATGTTTTCGATGTAGGAAGATGCCCTTGAACCTGGAGATTTGGATCCCATGGGATGGGTACCACGCAGTATTACTTTAAAGGGTCTGCGTTTGCTCACCCAACCTCACCAAACCTCTCAGCCCCAAGAGTGTCCACCCTTATGTCTCATCCAGCTGTGGGTCTAGATATGGTCAATCCAGGTTGCATCACAGCCCATGAACGCATTGTGTAAGAATTTCTCTCTCTTCCACTGTCTTTGTTTCATGGGTTTGTAAAAGTAATTTATTTTTATAATGGGGTTTAGCTGCTTTTCACTGCTGTGTTTATGCCGCTTTACACCCACTTGACACACTAACAGTGAGATATCAATACATAGGTTTTAAGATTATTACTAGTCAGATATATTCTTGTGTGGTGAATAGGGTGTGTTGAGTCCAGTTCTCTGAGCAAGGAGTAGGTCTTGTCTATTACATATTGGGTTTATGGAATGGTATCTGAGCTAATTTCAAACCCTTGTTTTATGTATCACCCCACCTCACCTTTCCCGTTAAGCAGCCATAGTGTGTTTTCTGCATGTGTGACTCTGTTCTGTTTTGTAATTCAGTTCAAGTGTAACTGTTTTTACATTCCCTCTATAAGTGATACCTTATGAGAAGTGTCCTTTTCTGTGTGACTTATTTCACTTAGAATCGTCGTACCTAAATCCACTCATCATGCTGCTACTAGCCTTATGACATTGATTTCATGGCTGAGTGATATTCCATTGTACATAAGGACCACAACTTCTTTATCCATTTTTCTCTTTCCTGGGATATTGAAGGTGGAATGAAGTGGAGGTCCTTGTCAACAGAGCAGACCTAAACTTTGGGGTGCTTGTGTCTTGCTGATTTTTCATTTTCCCAATTTATACCCCCATGAGTGGAAGTGCCCTATGCTCTCTAAGCTGTGTTTTTTAGATGTTTCAGGACACACCGTACACTTCTCCAGAGTGGCTGTTGGCAATTTACATCCCGCTCATCAGTGTAGCAAGGCTCCCATTTCTCCATGGCCTGTCCTGCATTTCTGGTTTTGAGACTTTTTTCAGCATGGCCCTTTTGACCGATGGGTAGCGAGTCTTCTTTGTAGCGCTGATTTGCCTTTCCAGGTTGTTTGGTTGGCCAAAAAGGGCGTATGCGTTTTTTCCTGAATATATTCAGGAAAAAACGCATACGCCCTTTTTGGCCAAGGGCATCATTGTCAACGTTTTGCCGCTTTTCATGTGCTTTAAAGGCGATTCGAATCTACCTCCTGAAATCTGTTTCCTGCAATTCTGCCTTGATTTCAAATCCTCTTCTTTGCCTTCCCTCAATATATTTGTGGACGAGAGTTATCATTTATAACTCTGCAGGTTTGTGAATTGCAGTGCCCTGAAGCTCCATTTTACAACTCGCTTTTTTGGGAGCTGGCCGCAAAAGCACAGGATGGCTTCAGGCCCTGTTCTGGTTCCGGGGGGGAGGATGAGCCTGTGGTTAATTCTTCTTCCTGATGGGAAAATAGAGTGACCTCTGCCTGTCCCAACACCAAGAGCTAGTCTCTCACTGGTTCCCCGTCTACCCGTTCATCCTCAGGACAAATTGCAACCTGTACGGAACAGGAGGTTAAAGGTGCTGATGCTCCAAGTAGGGAGATTATTAGTAAAGCGGCTGGAATGGCGAACCCGGGCACAAGGAGAAGAGAAATGAGGTGCGTTTTAGAAACCTTTCCCCATCACATGGTGTACCATCTTTTTGTTTTCTCATGCATGTTTTCGATGTAGGAAGATGCCCTTGAACCTGGAGATTTGCGACCCATGCGATGGGGACCACGCAGTATTACTTTAAAGGGTCTGCGTTTGCTCACCCAACCTCACCAAACCTCTCAGCCCCAAGAGTGTCCACCCTTATGTCTGATCCAGCTGTGGGCCTAGATATGGTCAATCCAGGTTGCATCACAGCCCCTGAACGCATTGTGTAAGAATTTCTCTCTCTTTTACTGTCTTTGTTTCATGGGTTTGTAAAAGTAATTTATTTTTATAATGGGGTTTAGCTGCTTTTCACTGCTGTGTTTATGCCGCTTTACACCCACTTGATACACTAACAGAGAGATATCAATACATAGGTTTTAAGATTATTACTCGTCATATATATTCTTGTGCGGTGAATAGGGTGTGTTGAGTCCAGTTCTCTGAGCAAGGAGTAGGTCTTGTCTATTACATATTGGGTTTATGGAACGGTATCTGAGCTAATTTGAAACCCTTGTTTTATGTATCACCCCACCTCACCTTTCCCGTTAAGCAGCCATAGTGTGTTTTCTGCATGTGTGACTCTGTTCTGTTTTGTAATTCAGTTCAAGTGTAACGGTTTTTACATTCCCTCTATAAGTGATACCTTATGAGAAGTGTCCTTTTCTGTGTGACTTATTTCACTTAGAATCGTCGTACCTAAATCCACTCATCATGCTGCTACTAGCCTTATGACATTGATTTCATGGCTGAGTGATATTCCATTGTACATAAGGACCACAACTTCTTTATCCATTTTTCTCTTTCCTGGGATATTGAAGGTGGAATGAAGTGGAGGTCCTGGTCAACAGAGCAGCCCTAAACTTTGGGGTGCTTGTGTCTTGCTGATTTTTCATTTTCCCAATTTATACCCCCATGAGTGGAAGTGCCCTATGCTCTCTAAGCTGTGTTTTTTGGATGTTTCCGGACACACCGTACACTTCTCCAGAGTGGCTGTTGGCAATTTACATCCCGCCCATCAGTGTAGCAAGGCTCCCATTTCTCCATGGCCTGTCCTGCATTTCTGGTTTTGAGACTTTTTTCAGCATGGCCCTTTTGACCGATGGGTAGCGAGTCTTCTTTGTAGCGCTGATTTGCCTTTCCAGGTTGCTTGGTTGGCCAAAAAGGGCGTATGCGTTTTTTCCTGAATATATTCAGGAAAAAACGCATACGCCCTTTTTGGCCAAGGGCATCATTGTCAACGTTTTGCCGCTTTTCATGTGCTTTAAAGGCGATTCGAATCTACCTCCTGAAATCTGTTTCCTGCAATTCTGCCTTGATTTCAAATCCTCTTCTTTGCCTTCCCTCAATATATTTGTGGACGAGAGTTATCATTTATAACTCTGCAGGTTTGTGAATTGCAGTGCCCTGAAGCTCCATTTTACAACTCGCTTTTTTGGGAGCTGGCCGCAAAAGCGCAGGATGGCTTCAGGCCCTGTTCTGGTTCCGGGGGGGAGGATGAGCCTGTGGTTAATTCTTCTTCCTGATGGGAAAATAGAGTGACCTGTGCCTGTCCCAAAACCAAGAGCTAGTCTCTCACTGGTTCCCCATCTACCCGTTCATCCTCAGGACAAATTGCAACCTGTACGGAACAGGAGGTTAAAGGTGCTGATGCTCCAAGTAGGGAGATTATTAGTAAAGCGTCTGGAATGGTGAAGGCGGGCACAAGGAGAAGGGAAATGAGGTGCGTTTTAGAAACCTTTCCCCATCACATGGTGTACCATCTTTTTGTTTGCTCATGCATGTTTTCGATGTAGGAAGATGCCCTTGAACCTGTAGATTTGGGACCCATGCAATGGGTACCACGCAGTATTACTTTAAAGGGTCTGCGTTTGCTCACCCAACCTCACCAAACCTCTCAGCCCCAAGAGTGTCCACCCTTATGTCTCATCCAGCTGTGGGTCTAGATATGGTCAATCCAGGTTGCATCACAGCCCCTGAACGCATTGTGTAAGAATTTCTCTCTCTTTCACTGTCTTTGTTTCATGGGTTTGTAAAAGTAATTTATTTTTATAATGGGGTTTAGCTGCTTTTCACTGCTGTGTTTATGCCGCTTTACACCCACTTGACACACTAACAGAGAGATATCAATACATAGGTTTTAAGATTATTACTAGTCAGATATATTCTTGTGCGGTGAATAGGGCGTGTTGAGTCCAGTTCTCTGAGCAAGGAGTAGGTCTTGTCTATTACATATTGGGTTTATGGAACGGTATCTGAGCTAATTTGAAACCCTTGTTTTATGTATCACCCCACCTCACCTTTCCCGTTAAGCAGCCATAGTGTGTTTTCTGCATGTGTGACTCTGTTCTGTTTTGTAATTCAGTTCAAGTGTAACGGTTTTTACATTCCCTCTATAAGTGATACCTTATGAGAAGTGTCCTTTTCTGTGTGACTTATTTCACTTAGAATCGTCGTACCTAAATCCACTCATCATGCTGCTACTAGCCTTATGACATTGATTTCATGGCTGAGTGATATTCCATTGTACATAAGGACCACAACTTCTTTATCCATTTTTCTCTTTCCTGGGATATTGAAGGTGGAATGAAGTGGAGGTCCTGGTCAACAGAGCAGCCCTAAACTTTGGGGTGCTTGTGTCTTGCTGATTTTTCATTTTCCCAATTTATACCCCCATGAGTGGAAGTGCCCTATGCTCTCTAACCTGTGTTTTTTGGATGTTTCCGGACACACCGTACACTTCTCCAGAGTGGCTGTTGGCAATTTACATCCCGCCCATCAGTGTAGCAAGGCTCCCATTTCTCCATGGCCTGTCCTGCATTTCTGGTTTTGAGACTTTTTTCAGCATGGCCCTTTTGACCGATGGGTAGCGAGTCTTCTTTGTAGCGCTGATTTGCCTTTCCAGGTTGCTTGGTTGGCCAAAAAGGGCGTATGCGTTTTTTTCTGAATATATTCAGGAAAAAACGCATACGCCCTTTTTGGCCAAGGGCATCATTGTCAACGTTTTGCCGCTTTTCATGTGCTTTAAAGGCGATTCGAATCTACCTCCTGAAATCTGTTTCCTGCAATTCTGCCTTGATTTCAAATCCTCTTCTTTGCCTTCCCTCAATATATTTGTGGACGAGAGTTATCATTTATAACTCTGCAGGTTTGTGAATTGCAGTGCCCTGAAGCTCCATTTTACAACTCGCTTTTTTGGGAGCTGGCCGCAAAAGCACAGGATGGCTTCAGGCCCTGTTCTGGTTCCGGGGGGGAGGATGAGCCTGTGGTTAATTCTTCTTCCTGATGGGAAAATAGAGTGACCTCTGCCTGTCCCAACACCAAGAGCTAGTCTCTCACTGGTTCCCCGTCTACCCGTTCATCCTCAGGACAAATTGCAACCTGTACGGAACAGGAGGTTAAAGGTGCTGATGCTCCAAGTAGGGAGATTATTAGTAAAGTGGCTGGAATGGCGAACCCGGGCACAAGGAGAAGAGAAATGAGGTGCGTTTTAGAAACCTTTCCCCATCACATGGTGTACCATCTTTTTGTTTTCTCATGCATGTTTTCGATGTAGGAAGATGCCCTTGAACCTGGAGATTTGCGACCCATGCGATGGGGACCACGCAGTATTACTTTAAAGGGTCTGCGTTTGCTCACCCAACCTCACCAAACCTCTCAGCCCCAAGAGTGTCCACCCTTATGTCTGATCCAGCTGTGGGTCTAGATATGGTCAATCCAGGTTGCATCACAGCCCCTGAACGCATTGTGTAAGAATTTCTCTCTCTTTCACTGTCTTTGTTTCATGGGTTTGTAAAAGTAATTTATTTTTATAATGGGGTTTAGCTGCTTTTCACTGCTGTGTTTATGCCGCTTTACACCCACTTGACACACTAACAGAGAGATATCAATACATAGGTTTTAAGATTATTACTAGTCAGATATATTCTTGTGCGGTGAATAGGGCGTGTTGAGTCCAGTTCTCTGAGCAAGGAGTAGGTCTTGTCTATTACATATTGGGTTTATGGAATGGTATCTGAGCTAATTTGAAACCCTTGTTTTATGTATCACCCCACCTCACCTTTCCCGTTAAGCAGCCATAGTGTGTTTTCTGCATGTGTGACTCTGTTCTGTTTTGTAATTCAGTTCAAGTGTAACGGTTTTTACATTCCCTCTATAAGTGATACCTTATGAGAAGTGTCCTTTTCTGTGTGACTTATTTCACTTAGAATCGTCGTACCTAAATCCACTCATCATGCTGCTACTAGCCTTATGACATTGATTTCATGGCTGAGTGATATTCCATTGTACATAAGGACCACAACTTCTTTATCCATTTTTCTCTTTCCTGGGATATTGAAGGTGGAATGAAGTGGAGGTCCTTGTCTACAGAGCAGCCCTAAACTTTGGGGTGCTTGTGTCTTGCTGATTTTTCATTTTCCCAATTTATACCGCCATGAGTGGAAGTGCCCTATGCTCTCTAAGCTGTGTTTTTTAGATGTTTCAGGACACACCGTACACTTCTCCAGAGTGGCTGTTGGCAATTTACATCCCGCCCATCAGTGTAGCAAGGCTCCCATTTCTCCATGGCCTGTCCTGCATTTCTGGTTTTGAGACTTTTTTCAGCATGGCCCTTTTGACCGATGGGTAGCGAGTCTTCTTTGTAGCGCTGATTTGCCTTTCCAGGTTGCTTGGTTGGCCAAAAAGGGCGTATGCGTTTTTTTCTGAATATATTCAGGAAAAAACGCATACGCCCTTTTTGGCCAAGGGCATCATTGTCAACGTTTTGCCGCTTTTCATGTGCTTTAAAGGCGATTCGAATCTACCTCCTGAAATCTGTTTCCTGCAATTCTGCCTTGATTTCAAATCCTCTTCTTTGCCTTCCCTCAATATATTTGTGGACGAGAGTTATCATTTATAACTCTGCAGGTTTGTGAATTGCAGTGCCCTGAAGCTCCATTTTACAACTCGCTTTTTTGGGAGCTGGCCGCAAAAGCGCAGGATGGCTTCAGGCCCTGTTCTGGTTCCGGGGGGGAGGATGAGCCTGTGGTTAATTCTTCTTCCTGATGGGAAAATAGAGTGACCTCTGCCTGTCCCAACACCAAGAGCTAGTCTCTCACTGGTTCCCCGTCTACCCGTTCATCCTCAGGACAAATTGCAACCTGTACGGAACAGGAGGTTAAAGGTGCTGATGCTCCAAGTAGGGAGATTATTAGTAAAGTGGCTGGAATGGCGAACCCGGGCACAAGGAGAAGAGAAATGAGGTGCGTTTTAGAAACCTTTCCCCATCACATGGTGTACCATCTTTTTGTTTTCTCATGCATGTTTTCGATGTAGGAAGATGCCCTTGAACCTGGAGATTTGCGACCCATGCGATGGGGACCACGCAGTATTACTTTAAAGGGTCTGCGTTTGCTCACCCAACCTCACCAAACCTCTCAGCCCCAAGAGTGTCCACCCTTATGTCTGATCCAGCTGTGGGTCTAGATATGGTCAATCCAGGTTGCATCACAGCCCCTGAACGCATTGTGTAAGAATTTCTCTCTCTTTCACTGTCTTTGTTTCATGGGTTTGTAAAAGTAATTTATTTTTATAATGGGGTTTAGCTGCTTTTCACTGCTGTGTTTATGCCGCTTTACACCCACTTGACACACTAACAGAGAGATATCAATACATAGGTTTTAAGATTATTACTAGTCAGATATATTCTTGTGCGGTGAATAGGGCGTGTTGAGTCCAGTTCTCTGAGCAAGGAGTAGGTCTTGTCTATTACATATTGGGTTTATGGAATGGTATCTGAGCTAATTTGAAACCCTTGTTTTATGTATCACCCCACCTCACCTTTCCCGTTAAGCAGCCATAGTGTGTTTTCTGCATGTGTGACTCTGTTCTGTTTTGTAATTCAGTTCAAGTGTAACGGTTTTTACATTCCCTCTATAAGTGATACCTTATGAGAAGTGTCCTTTTCTGTGTGACTTATTTCACTTAGAATCGTCGTACCTAAATCCACTCATCATGCTGCTACTAGCCTTATGACATTGATTTCATGGCTGAGTGATATTCCATTGTACATAAGGACCACAACTTCTTTATCCATTTTTCTCTTTCCTGGGATATTGAAGGTGGAATGAAGTGGAGGTCCTTGTCAACAGAGCAGCCCTAAACTTTGGGGTGCTTGTGTCTTGCTGATTTTTCATTTTCCCAATTTATACCGCCATGAGTGGAAGTGCCCTATGCTCTCTAAGCTGTGTTTTTTAGA
This sequence comes from Balaenoptera ricei, assembly GCF_028023285.1. Taxonomy (NCBI): domain Eukaryota; kingdom Metazoa; phylum Chordata; class Mammalia; order Artiodactyla; family Balaenopteridae; genus Balaenoptera; species Balaenoptera ricei. The sequence goes on from NW_026777666.1 coordinate 8,540, forward strand.
TGTTTCAGGACACACCGTACACTTCTCCAGAGTGGCTGTTGGCAATTTACATCCCGCCCATCAGTGTAGCAAGGCTCCCATTTCTCCATGGCCTGTCCTGCATTTCTGGTTTTGAGACTTTTTTCAGCATGGCCCTTTTGACCGATGGGTAGCGAGTCTTCTTTGTAGCGCTGATTTGCCTTTCCAGGTTGCTTGGTTGGCCAAAAAGGGCGTATGCGTTTTTTTCTGAATATATTCAGGAAAAAACGCATACGCCCTTTTTGGCCAAGGGCATCATTGTCAACGTTTTGCCGCTTTTCATGTGCTTTAAAGGCGATTCGAATCTTCCTCCTGAAATCTGTTTCCTGCAATTCTGCCTTGATTTCAAATCCTCTTCTTTGCCTTCCCTCAATATATTTGTGGACGAGAGTTATCATTTATAACTCTGCAGGTTTGTGAATTGCAGTGCCCTGAAGCTCCATTTTACAACTCGCTTTTTTGGGAGCTGGCCGCAAAAGCGCAGGATGGCTTCAGGCCCTGTTCTGGTTCCAGGGGGGAGGATGAGCCTGTGGTTAATTCTTCTTCCTGATGGGAAAATAGAGTGACCTGTGCCTGTCCCAACACCAAGAGCTAGTCTCTCACTAGTTCCCCGTTTACCCGTTCATCCTCAGGAGAAATTGCAACCTGTACGGAAAAGGAGGTTAAAGGTGCTGATGCTCCAAGTAGAGAGATTATTAGTAAAGCGGCTGGAATGGCGAACCCGGGCACAAGGAGAAGAGAAATCAGGTGCGTTTTAGAAACCTTTCCCCATCACATGGTGTACCATCTTTTTGTTTTCTCATGCATGTTTTCGATGTAGGAAGATGCCCTTGAACCTGGAGATTTGGGACCCATGCGATGGGTACCACGCAGTATTACTTTAAACGGTCTGCGTTTGCTCACCCAACCTCACCAAACCTCTCAGCCCCAAGAGTGTCCACCCTTATGTCTCATCCAGCTGTGGGTCTAGATATGGTCAATCCAGGTTGCATCACAGCCCCTGAACGCATTGTGTAAGAATTTCTCTCTCTTTCACTGTCTTTGTTTCATGGGTTTGTAAAAGTAATTTATTTTTATAATGGGGTTTAGCTGCTTTTCACTGCTGTGTTTATGCCGCTTTACACCCACTTGACACACTAACAGAGAGATATCAATACATAGGTTTTAAGATTATTACTAGTCAGATATATTCTTGTGCGGTGAATAGGGCGTGTTGAGTCCAGTTCTCTGAGCAAGGAGTAGGTCTTGTCTATTACATATTGGGTTTATGGAACGGTATCTGAGCTAATTTGAAACCCTTGTTTTATGTATCACCCCACCTCACCTTTCCCGTTAAGCAGCCATAGTGTGTTTTCTGCATGTGTGACTCTGTTCTGTTTTGTAATTCAGTTCAAGTGTAACGGTTTTTACATTCCCTCTATAAGTGATACCTTATGAGAAGTGTCCTTTTCTGTGTGACTTATTTCACTTAGAATCGTCGTACCTAAATCCACTCATCATGCTGCTACTAGCCTTATGACATTGATTTCATGGCTGAGTGATATTCCATTGTACATAAGGACCACAACTTCTTTATCCATTTTTCTCTTTCCTGGGATATTGAAGGTGGAATGAAGTGGAGGTCCTGGTCAACAGAGCAGCCCTAAACTTTGGGGTGCTTGTGTCTTGCTGATTTTTCATTTTCCCAATTTATACCCCCATGAGTGGAAGTGCCCTATGCTCTCTAACCTGTGTTTTTTGGATGTTTCCGGACACACCGTACACTTCTCCAGAGTGGCTGTTGGCAATTTACATCCCGCCCATCAGTGTAGCAAGGCTCCCATTTCTCCATGGCCTGTCCTGCATTTCTGGTTTTGAGACTTTTTTCAGCATGGCCCTTTTGACCGATGGGTAGCGAGTCTTCTTTGTAGCGCTGATTTGCCTTTCCAGGTTGCTTGGTTGGCCAAAAAGGGCGTATGCGTTTTTTTCTGAATATATTCAGGAAAAAACGCATACGCCCTTTTTGGCCAAGGGCATCATTGTCAACGTTTTGCCGCTTTTCATGTGCTTTAAAGGCGATTCGAATCTACCTCCTGAAATCTGTTTCCTGCAATTCTGCCTTGATTTCAAATCCTCTTCTTTGCCTTCCCTCAATATATTTGTGGACGAGAGTTATCATTTATAACTCTGCAGGTTTGTGAATTGCAGTGCCCTGAAGCTCCATTTTACAACTCGCTTTTTTGGGAGCTGGCCGCAAAAGCGCAGGATGGCTTCAGGCCCTCTTCTGGTTCCAGGGGGGAGGATGAGCCCGTGGTTAATTCTTCTTCCTGATGGGAAAATAGGGTGACCTGTGCCTGTCCCAACACCAAGAGCTAGTCTCTCACTAGTTCCCCGTCTACCTGTTCATCCTCAGGAGAAATTGCAACCTGTACGGAACAGGAGGTTAAAGGTGCTGATGCTCCAAGTAGAGAGATTATTAGTAAAGCGGCTGGAATGGCGAACCCGGGCACAAGGAGAAGAGAAATGAGGTGCGTTTTGGAAACCTTTCCCCATCACATGGTGTACCATCTTTTTGTTTTCTCATGCATGTTTTCGATGTAGGAAGATGCCCTTGAACCTGGAGATTTGGGTCCCATGGGATGGGTACCACGCAGTATTACTTTAAAGGGTCTGCGTTTGCTCACCCAACCTCACCAAACCTCTCAGCCCCAAGAGTGTCCACCCTTATGTCTCATCCAGCTGTGGGTCTAGATATGGTCAATCCAGGTTGCATCACAGCCCCTGAACGCATTGTGTAAGAATTTCTCTCTCTTCCACTGTCTTTGTTTCATGGGTTTGTAAAAGTAATTTATTTTTATAATGGGGTTTAGCTGCTTTTCACTGCTGTGTTTATGCCGCTTTACACCCACTTGACACACTAACAGTGAGATATCAATACATAGGTTTTAAGATTATTACTAGTCAGATATATTCTTGTGTGGTGAATAGGGTGTGTTGAGTCCAGTTCTCTGAGCAAGGAGTAGGTCTTGTCTATTACATATTGGGTTTATGGAATGGTATCTGAGCTAATTTCAAACCCTTGTTTTATGTATCACCCCACCTCACCTTTCCCGTTAAGCAGCCATAGTGTGTTTTCTGCATGTGTGACTCTGTTCTGTTTTGTAATTCAGTTCAAGTGTAACTGTTTTTACATTCCCTCTATAAGTGATACCTTATGAGAAGTGTCCTTTTCTGTGTGACTTATTTCACTTAGAATCGTCGTACCTAAATCCACTCATCATGCTGCTACTAGCCTTATGACATTGATTTCATGGCTGAGTGATATTCCATTGTACATAAGGACCACAACTTCTTTATCCATTTTTCTCTTTCCTGGGATATTGAAGGTGGAATGAAGTGGAGGTCCTTGTCAACAGAGCAGACCTAAACTTTGGGGTGCTTGTGTCTTGCTGATTTTTCATTTTCCCAATTTATACCCCCATGAGTGGAAGTGCCCTATGCTCTCTAAGCTGTGTTTTTTAGATGTTTCAGGACACACCGTACACTTCTCCAGAGTGGCTGTTGGCAATTTACATCCCGCTCATCAGTGTAGCAAGGCTCCCATTTCTCCATGGCCTGTCCTGCATTTCTGGTTTTGAGACTTTTTTCAGCATGGCCCTTTTGACCGATGGGTAGCGAGTCTTCTTTGTAGCGCTGATTTGCCTTTCCAGGTTGTTTGGTTGGCCAAAAAGGGCGTATGCGTTTTTTCCTGAATATATTCAGGAAAAAACGCATACGCCCTTTTTGGCCAAGGGCATCATTGTCAACGTTTTGCCGCTTTTCATGTGCTTTAAAGGCGATTCGAATCTACCTCCTGAAATCTGTTTCCTGCAATTCTGCCTTGATTTCAAATCCTCTTCTTTGCCTTCCCTCAATATATTTGTGGACGAGAGTTATCATTTATAACTCTGCAGGTTTGTGAATTGCAGTGCCCTGAAGCTCCATTTTACAACTCGCTTTTTTGGGAGCTGGCCGCAAAAGCACAGGATGGCTTCAGGCCCTGTTCTGGTTCCGGGGGGGAGGATGAGCCTGTGGTTAATTCTTCTTCCTGATGGGAAAATAGAGTGACCTCTGCCTGTCCCAACACCAAGAGCTAGTCTCTCACTGGTTCCCCGTCTACCCGTTCATCCTCAGGACAAATTGCAACCTGTACGGAACAGGAGGTTAAAGGTGCTGATGCTCCAAGTAGGGAGATTATTAGTAAAGCGGCTGGAATGGCGAACCCGGGCACAAGGAGAAGAGAAATGAGGTGCGTTTTAGAAACCTTTCCCCATCACATGGTGTACCATCTTTTTGTTTTCTCATGCATGTTTTCGATGTAGGAAGATGCCCTTGAACCTGGAGATTTGCGACCCATGCGATGGGGACCACGCAGTATTACTTTAAAGGGTCTGCATTTGCTCACCCAACCTCACCAAACCTCTCAGCCCCAAGAGTGTCCACCCTTATGTCTGATCCAGCTGTGGGCCTAGATATGGTCAATCCAGGTTGCATCACAGCCCCTGAACGCATTGTGTAAGAATTTCTCTCTCTTTTACTGTCTTTGTTTCATGGGTTTGTAAAAGTAATTTATTTTTATAATGGGGTTTAGCTGCTTTTCACTGCTGTGTTTATGCCGCTTTACACCCACTTGACACACTAACAGAGAGATATCAATACATAGGTTTTAAGATTATTACTCGTCATATATATTCTTGTGCGGTGAATAGGGTGTGTTGAGTCCAGTTCTCTGAGCAAGGAGTAGGTCTTGTCTATTACATATTGGGTTTATGGAACGGTATCTGAGCTAATTTGAAACCCTTGTTTTATGTATCACCCCACCTCACCTTTCCCGTTAAGCAGCCATAGTGTGTTTTCTGCATGTGTGACTCTGTTCTGTTTTGTAATTCAGTTCAAGTGTAACGGTTTTTACATTCCCTCTATAAGTGATACCTTATGAGAAGTGTCCTTTTCTGTGTGACTTATTTCACTTAGAATCGTCGTACCTAAATCCACTCATCATGCTGCTACTAGCCTTATGACATTGATTTCATGGCTGAGTGATATTCCATTGTACATAAGGACCACAACTTCTTTATCCATTTTTCTCTTTCCTGGGATATTGAAGGTGGAATGAAGTGGAGGTCCTGGTCAACAGAGCAGCCCTAAACTTTGGGGTGCTTGTGTCTTGCTGATTTTTCATTTTCCCAATTTATACCCCCATGAGTGGAAGTGCCCTATGCTCTCTAAGCTGTGTTTTTTGGATGTTTCCGGACACACCGTACACTTCTCCAGAGTGGCTGTTGGCAATTTACATCCCGCCCATCAGTGTAGCAAGGCTCCCATTTCTCCATGGCCTGTCCTGCATTTCTGGTTTTGAGACTTTTTTCAGCATGGCCCTTTTGACCGATGGGTAGCGAGTCTTCTTTGTAGCGCTGATTTGCCTTTCCAGGTTGCTTGGTTGGCCAAAAAGGGCGTATGCGTTTTTTCCTGAATATATTCAGGAAAAAACGCATACGCCCTTTTTGGCCAAGGGCATCATTGTCAACGTTTTGCCGCTTTTCATGTGCTTTAAAGGCGATTCGAATCTACCTCCTGAAATCTGTTTCCTGCAATTCTGCCTTGATTTCAAATCCTCTTCTTTGCCTTCCCTCAATATATTTGTGGACGAGAGTTATCATTTATAACTCTGCAGGTTTGTGAATTGCAGTGCCCTGAAGCTCCATTTTACAACTCGCTTTTTTGGGAGCTGGCCGCAAAAGCGCAGGATGGCTTCAGGCCCTGTTCTGGTTCCGGGGGGGAGGATGAGCCTGTGGTTAATTCTTCTTCCTGATGGGAAAATAGAGTGACCTGTGCCTGTCCCAAAACCAAGAGCTAGTCTCTCACTGGTTCCCCATCTACCCGTTCATCCTCAGGACAAATTGCAACCTGTACGGAACAGGAGGTTAAAGGTGCTGATGCTCCAAGTAGGGAGATTATTAGTAAAGCGTCTGGAATGGTGAAGGCGGGCACAAGGAGAAGGGAAATGAGGTGCGTTTTAGAAACCTTTCCCCATCACATGGTGTACCATCTTTTTGTTTGCTCATGCATGTTTTCGATGTAGGAAGATGCCCTTGAACCTGTAGATTTGGGACCCATGCGATGGGTACCACGCAGTATTACTTTAAAGGGTCTGCGTTTGCTCACCCAACCTCACCAAACCTCTCAGCCCCAAGAGTGTCCACCCTTATGTCTCATCCAGCTGTGGGTCTAGATATGGTCAATCCAGGTTGCATCACAGCCCCTGAACGCATTGTGTAAGAATTTCTCTCTCTTTCACTGTCTTTGTTTCATGGGTTTGTAAAAGTAATTTATTTTTATAATGGGGTTTAGCTGCTTTTCACTGCTGTGTTTATGCCGCTTTACACCCACTTGACACACTAACAGAGAGATATCAATACATAGGTTTTAAGATTATTACTAGTCAGATATATTCTTGTGCGGTGAATAGGGCGTGTTGAGTCCAGTTCTCTGAGCAAGGAGTAGGTCTTGTCTATTACATATTGGGTTTATGGAACGGTATCTGAGCTAATTTGAAACCCTTGTTTTATGTATCACCCCACCTCACCTTTCCCGTTAAGCAGCCATAGTGTGTTTTCTGCATGTGTGACTCTGTTCTGTTTTGTAATTCAGTTCAAGTGTAACGGTTTTTACATTCCCTCTATAAGTGATACCTTATGAGAAGTGTCCTTTTCTGTGTGACTTATTTCACTTAGAATCGTCGTACCTAAATCCACTCATCATGCTGCTACTAGCCTTATGACATTGATTTCATGGCTGAGTGATATTCCATTGTACATAAGGACCACAACTTCTTTATCCATTTTTCTCTTTCCTGGGATATTGAAGGTGGAATGAAGTGGAGGTCCTTGTCAACAGAGCAGCCCTAAACTTTGGGGTGCTTGTGTCTTGCTGATTTTTCATTTTCCCAATTTATACCCCCATGAGTGGAAGTGCCCTATGCTCTCTAAGCTGTGTTTTTTAGATGTTTCAGGACACACCGTACACTTCTCCAGAGTGGCTGTTGGCAATTTACATCCCGCTCATCAGTGTAGCAAGGCTCCCATTTCTCCATGGCCTGTCCTGTATTTCTGGTTTTGAGACTTTTTTCAGCATGGCCCTTTTGACCGATGGGTAGCGAGTCTTCTTTGTAGCGCTGATTTGCCTTTCCAGGTTGCTTGGTTGGCCAAAAAGGGCGTATGCGTTTTTTCCTGAATATATTCAGGAAAAAACGCATACGCCCTTTTTGGCCAAGGGCATCATTGTCAACGTTTTGCCGCTTTTCATGTGCTTTAAAGGCGATTCGAATCTACCTCCTGAAATCTGTTTCCTGCAATTCTGCCTTGATTTCAAATCCTCTTCTTTGCCTTCCCTCAATATATTTGTGGACGAGAGTTATCATTTATAACTCTGCAGGTTTGTGAATTGCAGTGCCCTGAAGCTCCATTTTACAACTCGCTTTTTTGGGAGTTGGCCGCAAAAGCGCAGGATGGCTTCAGGCCCTGTTCTGGTACCGGGGGGGAGGATTAGCCTGTGGTTAATTCTTCTTCCTGATGGGAAAATAGAGTGACCTCTGCCTGTCCCAACACCAAGAGCTAGTCTCTCACTGGTTCCCCGTCTACCCGTTCATCCTCAGGACAAATTGCAACCTGTACGGAACAGGAGGTTAAAGGTGCTGATGCTCCAAGTAGGGAGATTATTAGTAAAGTGGCTGGAATGGCGAACCCGGGCACAAGGAGAAGAGAAATGAGGTGCGTTTTAGAAACCTTTCCCCATCACATGGTGTACCATCTTTTTGTTTTCTCATGCATGTTTTCGATGTAGGAAGATGCCCTTGAACCTGGAGATTTGCGACCCATGCGATGGGGACCACGCAGTATTACTTTAAAGGGTCTGCGTTTGCTCACCCAACCTCACCAAACCTCTCAGCCCCAAGAGTGTCCACCCTTATGTCTGATCCAGCTGTGGGTCTAGATATGGTCAATCCAGGTTGCATCACAGCCCCTGAACGCATTGTGTAAGAATTTCTCTCTCTTTCACTGTCTTTGTTTCATGGGTTTGTAAAAGTAATTTATTTTTATAATGGGGTTTAGCTGCTTTTCACTGCTGTGTTTATGCCGCTTTACACCCACTTGACACACTAACAGAGAGATATCAATACATAGGTTTTAAGATTATTACTAGTCAGATATATTCTTGTGCGGTGAATAGGGCGTGTTGAGTCCAGTTCTCTGAGCAAGGAGTAGGTCTTGTCTATTACATATTGGGTTTATGGAATGGTATCTGAGCTAATTTGAAACCCTTGTTTTATGTATCACCCCACCTCACCTTTCCCGTTAAGCAGCCATAGTGTGTTTTCTGCATGTGTGACTCTGTTCTGTTTTGTAATTCAGTTCAAGTGTAACGGTTTTTACATTCCCTCTATAAGTGATACCTTATGAAAAGTGTCCTTTTCTGTGTGACTTATTTCACTTAGAATCGTCGTACCTAAATCCACTCATCATGCTGCTACTAGCCTTATGACATTGATTTCATGGCTGAGTGATATTCCATTGTACATAAGGACCACAACTTCTTTATCCATTTTTCTCTTTCCTGGGATATTGAAGGTGGAATGAAGTGGAGGTCCTGGTCAACAGAGCAGCCCTAAACTTTGGGGTGCTTGTGTCTTGCTGATTTTTCATTTTCCCAATTTATACCCCCATGAGTGGAAGTGCCCTATGCTCTCTAAGCTGTGTTTTTTAGATGTTTCAGGACACACCGTACACTTCTCCAGAGTGGCTGTTGGCAATTTACATCCCGCCCATCAGTGTAGCAAGGCTCCCATTTCTCCATGGCCTGTCCTGCATTTCTGGTTTTGAGACTTTTTTCAGCATGGCCCTTTTGACCGATGGGTAGCGAGTCTTATTTGTAGCGCTGATTTGCCTTTCCAGGTTGCTTGGTTGGCCAAAAAGGGCGTATGCGTTTTTTTCTGAATATATTCAGGAAAAAACGCATACGCCCTTTTTGGCCAAGGGCATCATGGTCAACGTTTTGCCGCTTTTCATGTGCTTTAAAGGCGATTCGAATCTTCCTCCTGAAATCTGTTTCCTGCAATTCTGCCTTGATTTCAAATCCTCTTCTTTGCCTTCCCTCAATATATTTGTGGACGAGAGTTATCATTTATAACTCTGCAGGTTTGTGAATTGCAGTGCCCTGAAGCTCCATTTTACAACTCGCTCTTTTGGGAGCTGGCCGCAAAAGCGCAGGATGGCTTCAGGCTCTGTTCTGGTTCCAGGGGGGAGGATGAGCCTGTGGTTAATTCTTCTTCCTGATGGGAAAATAGAGTGACCTGTGCCTGTCCCAACACCAAGAGCTAGTCTCTCACTAGTTCCCCGTCTACCCGTTCATCCTCAGGAGAAATTGCAACCTGTACGGAAAAGGAGGTTAAAGGTGCTGATGCTCCAAGTAGAGAGATTATTAGTAAAGCGGCTGGAATGGCGAACCCGGGCACAAGGAGAAGAGAAATGAGGTGCGTTTTAGAAACCTTTCCCCATCACATGGTGTACCATCTTTTTGTTTTCTCATGCATGTTTTCAATGTAGGAAGATGCCCTTGAACCTGGAGATTTGGGACCCATGCGATGGGTACCACGCAGTATTACTTTAAACGGTCTGCGTTTGCTCACCCAACCTCACCAAACCTCTCAGCCCCAAGAGTGTCCACCCTTATGTCTCATCCAGCTGTGGGTCTAGATATGGTCAATCCAGGTTGCATCACAGCCCCTGAACGCATTGTGTAAGAATTTCTCTCTCTTCCACTGTCTTTGTTTCATGGGTTTTTCGAAGTAATTTATTTTTATAATGGGGTTTAGCTGCTTTTCACTGCTGTGTTTATGCCGCTTTACACCCACTTGACACACTAACAGTGAGATATCAATACATAGGTTTTAAGATTATTACTAGTCAGATATATTCTTGTGCGGTGAATAGGGTGTGCTGAGTCCAGTTCTCTGAGCAAGGAGTAGGTCTTGTCTATTACATATTGGGTTTATGGAATGGTATCTGAGCTAATTTGAAACCCTTGTTTTATGTATCACCCCACCTCACCTTTCCCGTTAAGCAGCCATAGTGTGTTTTCTGCATGTGTGACTCTGTTCTGTTTTGTAATTCAGTTCAAGTGTAACTGTTTTTACATTCCCTCTATAAGTGATACATTATGAGAAGTGTCCTTTTCTGTGTGACTTATTTCACTTAGAATCGTCGTACCTAAATCCACTCATCATGCTGCTACTAGCCTTATGACATTGATTTCATGGCTGAGTGATATTCCATTGTACATAAGGACCACAACTTCTTTATCCATTTTTCTCTTTCCTGTGATATTGAAGGTGGAATGAAGTGGAGGTCCTTGTCAACAGAGCAGCCCTAAACTTTGGGGTGCTTGTGTCTTGCTGATTTTTCATTTTCCCAATTTATACCCCCATGAGTGGAAGTGCCCTATGCTCTCTAAGCTGTGTTTTTTAGATGTTTCAGGACACACCGTACACTTCTCCAGAGTGGCTGTTGGCAATTTACATCCCGCCCATCAGTGTAGCAAGGCTCCCATTTCTCCATGGCCTGTCCTGCATTTCTGGTTTTGAGACTTTTTTCAGCATGGCCCTTTTGACCGATGGGTAGCGAGTCTTCTTTGTAGCGCTGATTTGCCTTTCCAGGTTGCTTGGTTGGCCAAAAAGGGCGTATGCGTTTTTTCCTGAATATATTCAGGAAAAAACGCATACGCCCTTTTTGGCCAAGGGCATCATTGTCAACGTTTTGCCGCTTTTCATGTGCTTTAAAGGCGATTCGAATCTACCTCCTGAAATCTGTTTCCTGCAATTCTGCCTTGATTTCAAATCCTCTTCTTTGCCTTCCCTCAATATATTTGTGGACGAGAGTTATCATTTATAACTCTGCAGGTTTGTGAATTGCAGTGCCCTGAAGCTCCATTTTACAACTCGCTTTATTGGGAGCTGGCCGCAAAAGCACAGGATGGCTTCAGGCCCTCTTCTGGTTCCGGGGGGGAGGATGAGCCTGTGGTTAATTCTTCTTCCTGATGGGAAAATAGAGTGACCTCTGCCTGTCCCAACACCAAGAGCTAGTCTCTCACTGGTTCCCCGTCTACCCGTTCATCCTCAGGACAAATTGCAACCTGTACGGAACAGGAGGTTAAAGGTGCTGATGCTCCAAGTAGGGAGATTATTAGTAAAGCGGCTGGAATGGTGAACCCGGGCACAAGGAGAAGAGAAATGAGGTGCGTTTTAGAAACCTTTCCCCATCACATGGGGTACCATCTTTTTGTTTTCTCATGCATGTTTTCGATGTAGGAAGATGCCCTTGAACCTGGAGATTTGCGACCCATGCGATGGGGACCACGCAGTATTACTTTAAAGGGTCTGCGTTTGCTCACCCAACCTCACCAAACCTCTCAGCCCCAAGAGTGTCCACCCTTATGTCTCATCCAGCTGTGGGTCTAGATATGGTCAATCCAGGTTGCATCACAGCCCCTGAACGCATTGTGTAAGAATTTCTCTCTCTTTCAATGTCTTGGTTTCATGGGTTTTTCGAAGTAATTTATTTTTATAATGGCGTTTAGCTGCTTTTCACTGCTGTGTTTATGCCGCTTTACACCCACTTGACACACTAACAGTGAGATATCAATACATAGGTTTTAAGATTATTACTAGTCAGATATATTCTTGTGCGGTGAATAGGGTGTGTTGAGTCCAGTTCTCTGAGCAAGGAGTAGGTCTTGTCTATTACATATTGGGTTTATGGAATGGTATCTGAGCTAATTTGAAACCCTTGTTTTATGTATCACCCCACCTCACCTTTCCCGTTAAGCAGCCATAGTGTGTTTTCTGCATGTGTGACTCTGTTCTGTTTTGTAATTCAGTTCAAGTGTAACGCTTTTGACATTCCCTCTATAAGTGATACCTTATGAGAAGTGTCCTTTTCTGTGTGACTTATTTCACTTAGAATCGTCGTACCTAAATCCACTCATCATGCTGCTACTAGCCTTATGACATTGATTTCATGGCTGAGTGATATTCCATTGTACATAAGGACCACAACTTCTTTATCCATTTTTCTCTTTCCTGGGATATTGAAGGTGGAATGAAGTGGAGGTCCTTGTCAACAGAGCAGACCTAAACTTTGGGGTGCTTGTGTCTTGCTGATTTTTCATTTTCCCAATTTATACCCCCATGAGTGGAAGTGCCCTATGCTCTCTAAGCTGTGTTTTGTAGATGTTTCAGGACACACCGTACACTTCTCCAGAGTGGCTGTTGGCAATTTACATCCCGCTCATCAGTGTAGCAAGGCTCCCATTTCTCCATGGCCTGTCCTGCATTTCTGGTTTTGAGACTTTTTTCAGCATGGCCCTTTTGACCGATGGGTAGCGAGTCTTCTTTGTAGCGCTGATTTGCCTTTCCAGGTTGCTTGGTTGGCCAAAAAGGGCGTATGCGTTTTTTCCTGAATATATTCAGGAAAAAACGCATACGCCCTTTTTGGCCAAGGGCATCATTGTCAACGTTTTGCCGCTTTTCATGTGCTTTAAAGGCGATTCGAATCTACCTCCTAAAATCTGTTTCCTGCAATTCTGCCTTGATTTCAAATCCTCTTCTTTGCCTTCCCTCAATATATTTGTGGACGAGAGTTATCATTTATAACTCTGCAGGTTTGTGAATTGCAGTGCCCTGAAGCTCCATTTTACAACTCGCTTTTTTGGGAGCTGGCCGCAAAAGCACAGGATGGCTTCAGGCCCTGTTCTGGTTCCGGGGGGGAGGATGAGCCTGTGGTTAATTCTTCTTCCTGATGGGAAAATAGAGTGACCTCTGCCTGTCCCAACACCAAGAGCTAGTCTCTCACTAGTTCCCCGTCTACCCGTTCATCCTCAGGAGAAATTGCAAACTGTACGGAACAGGAGGTTAAAGGTGCTGATGCTCCAAGTAGAGAGATTATTAGTAAAGCGGCTGGAATGGCGAACCCGGGCACAAGGAGAAGAGAAATGAGGTGCGTTTTAGAAACCTTTCCCCATCACATGGTGTACCATCTTTTTGTTTTCTCATGCATGTTTTCGATGTAGGAAGATGCCCTTGAACCTGGAGATTTGGGACCCATGCGATGGGTACCACGCAGTATTACTTTAAACGGTCTGCGTTTGCTCACCCAACCTCACCAAACCTCTCAGCCCCAAGAGTGTCCACCCTTATGTCTCATCCAGCTGTGGGTCTAGATATGGTCAATCCAGGTTGCATCACAGCCCCTGAACGCATTGTGTAAGAATTTCTCTCTCTTCCACTGTCTTTGTTTCATGGGTTTGTAAAAGTAATTTATTTTTATAATGGGGTTTAGCTGCTTTTCACTGCTGTGTTTATGCCGCTTTACACCCACTTGACACACTAACAGTGAGATATCAATACATAGGTTTTAAGATTATTACTAGTCAGATATATTCTTGTGCGGTGAATAGGGTGTGCTGAGTCCAGTTCTCTGAGCAAGGAGTAGGTCTTGTCTATTACATATTGGGTTTATGGAATGGTATCTGAGCTAATTTGAAACCCTTGTTTTATGTATCACCCCACCTCACCTTTCCCGTTAAGCAGCCATAGTGTGTTTTCTGCATGTGTGACTCTGTTCTGTTTTGTAATTCAGTTCAAGTGTAACTGTTTTTACATTCCCTCTATAAGTGATACATTATGAGAAGTGTCCTTTTCTGTGTGACTTATTTCACTTAGAATCGTCGTACCTAAATCCACTCATCATGCTGCTACTAGCCTTATGACATTGATTTCATGGCTGAGTGATATTCCATTGTACATAAGGACCACAACTTCTTTATCCATTTTTCTCTTTCCTGGGATATTGAAGGTGGAATGAAGTGGAGGTCCTTGTCAACAGAGCAGACCTAAACTTTGGGGTGCTTGTGTCTTGCTGATTTTTCATTTTCCCAATTTATACCCCCATGAGTGGAAGTGCCCTATGCTCTCTAAGCTGTGTTTTTTAGATGTTTCAGGACACACCGTACACTTCTCCAGAGTGGCTGTTGGCAATTTACATCCCGCTCATCAGTGTAGCAAGGCTCCCATTTCTCCATGGCCTGTCCTGCATTTCTGGTTTTGAGACTTTTTTCAGCATGGCCCTTTTGACCGATGGGTAGCGAGTCTTCTTTGTAGCGCTGATTTGCCTTTCCAGGTTGCTTGGTTGGCCAAAAAGGGCGTATGCGTTTTTTCCTGAATATATTCAGGAAAAAACGCATACGCCCTTTTTGGCCAAGGGCATCATTGTCAACGTTTTGCCGCTTTTCATGTGCTTTAAAGGCGATTCGAATCTACCTCCTGAAATCTGTTTCCTGCAATTCTGCCTTGATTTCAAATCCTCTTCTTTGCCTTCCCTCAATATATTTGTGGACGAGAGTTATCATTTATAACTCTGCAGGTTTGTGAATTGCAGTGCCCTGAAGCTCCATTTTACAACTCGCTTTTTTGGGAGCTGGCCGCAAAAGCGCAGGATGGCTTCAGGCTCTGTTCTGGTTCCAGGGGGGAGGATGAGCCTGTGGTTAATTCTTCTTCCTGATGGGAAAATAGAGTGACCTGTGCCTGTCCCAACACCAAGAGCTAGTCTCTCACTAGTTCCCCGTCTACCCGTTCATCCTCAGGAGAAATTGCAACCTGTACGGAAAAGGAGGTTAAAGGTGCTGATGCTCCAAGTAGAGAGATTATTAGTAAAGCGGCTGGAATGGCGAACCCGGGCACAAGGAGAAGAGAAATGAGGTGCGTTTTAGAAACCTTTCCCCATCACATGGTGTACCATCTTTTTGTTTTCTCATGCATGTTTTCAATGTAGGAAGATGCCCTTGAACCTGGAGATTTGGGACCCATGCGATGGGTACCACGCAGTATTACTTTAAACGGTCTGCGTTTGCTCACCCAACCTCACCAAACCTCTCAGCCCCAAGAGTGTCCACCCTTATGTCTCATCCAGCTGTGGGTCTAGATATGGTCAATCCAGGTTGCATCACAGCCCCTGAACGCATTGTGTAAGAATTTCTCTCTCTTCCACTGTCTTTGTTTCATGGGTTTTTCGAAGTAATTTATTTTTATAATGGGGTTTAGCTGCTTTTCACTGCTGTGTTTATGCCGCTTTACACCCACTTGACACACTAACAGTGAGATATCAATACATAGGTTTTAAGATTATTACTAGTCAGATATATTCTTGTGCGGTGAATAGGGTGTGCTGAGTCCAGTTCTCTGAGCAAGGAGTAGGTCTTGTCTATTACATATTGGGTTTATGGAATGGTATCTGAGCTAATTTGAAACCCTTGTTTTATGTATCACCCCACCTCACCTTTCCCGTTAAGCAGCCATAGTGTGTTTTCTGCATGTGTGACTCTGTTCTGTTTTGTAATTCAGTTCAAGTGTAACTGTTTTTACATTCCCTCTATAAGTGATACATTATGAGAAGTGTCCTTTTCTGTGTGACTTATTTCACTTAGAATCGTCGTACCTAAATCCACTCATCATGCTGCTACTAGCCTTATGACATTGATTTCATGGCTGAGTGATATTCCATTGTACATAAGGACCACAACTTCTTTATCCATTTTTCTCTTTCCTGTGATATTGAAGGTGGAATGAAGTGGAGGTCCTTGTCAACAGAGCAGCCCTAAACTTTGGGGTGCTTGTGTCTTGCTGATTTTTCATTTTCCCAATTTATACCCCCATGAGTGGAAGTGCCCTATGCTCTCTAAGCTGTGTTTTTTAGATGTTTCAGGACACACCGTACACTTCTCCAGAGTGGCTGTTGGCAATTTACATCCCGCCCATCAGTGTAGCAAGGCTCCCATTTCTCCATGGCCTGTCCTGCATTTCTGGTTTTGAGACTTTTTTCAGCATGGCCCTTTTGACCGATGGGTAGCGAGTCTTCTTTGTAGCGCTGATTTGCCTTTCCAGGTTGCTTGGTTGGCCAAAAAGGGCGTATGCGTTTTTTCCTGAATATATTCAGGAAAAAACGCATACGCCCTTTTTGGCCAAGGGCATCATTGTCAACGTTTTGCCGCTTTTCATGTGCTTTAAAGGCGATTCGAATCTACCTCCTAAAATCTGTTTCCTGCAATTCTGCCTTGATTTCAAATCCTCTTCTTTGCCTTCCCTCAATATATTTGTGGACGAGAGTTATCATTTATAACTCTGCAGGTTTGTGAATTGCAGTGCCCTGAAGCTCCATTTTACAACTCGCTTTTTTGGGAGCTGGCCGCAAAAGCACAGGATGGCTTCAGGCCCTGTTCTGGTTCCGGGGGGGAGGATGAGCCTGTGGTTAATTCTTCTTCCTGATGGGAAAATAGAGTGACCTCTGCCTGTCCCAACACCAAGAGCTAGTCTCTCACTAGTTCCCCGTCTACCCGTTCATCCTCAGGAGAAATTGCAAACTGTACGGAACAGGAGGTTAAAGGTGCTGATGCTCCAAGTAGAGAGATTATTAGTAAAGCGGCTGGAATGGCGAACCCGGGCACAAGGAGAAGAGAAATGAGGTGCGTTTTAGAAACCTTTCCCCATCACATGGTGTACCATCTTTTTGTTTTCTCATGCATGTTTTCGATGTAGGAAGATGCCCTTGAACCTGGAGATTTGGGACCCATGCGATGGGTACCACGCAGTATTACTTTAAACGGTCTGCGTTTGCTCACCCAACCTCACCAAACCTCTCAGCCCCAAGAGTGTCCACCCTTATGTCTCATCCAGCTGTGGGTCTAGATATGGTCAATCCAGGTTGCATCACAGCCCCTGAACGCATTGTGTAAGAATTTCTCTCTCTTCCACTGTCTTTGTTTCATGGGTTTGTAAAAGTAATTTATTTTTATAATGGGGTTTAGCTGCTTTTCACTGCTGTGTTTATGCCGCTTTACACCCACTTGACACACTAACAGTGAGATATCAATACATAGGTTTTAAGATTATTACTAGTCAGATATATTCTTGTGCGGTGAATAGGGTGTGCTGAGTCCAGTTCTCTGAGCAAGGAGTAGGTCTTGTCTATTACATATTGGGTTTATGGAATGGTATCTGAGCTAATTTGAAACCCTTGTTTTATGTATCACCCCACCTCACCTTTCCCGTTAAGCAGCCATAGTGTGTTTTCTGCATGTGTGACTCTGTTCTGTTTTGTAATTCAGTTCAAGTGTAACTGTTTTTACATTCCCTCTATAAGTGATACATTATGAGAAGTGTCCTTTTCTGTGTGACTTATTTCACTTAGAATCGTCGTACCTAAATCCACTCATCATGCTGCTACTAGCCTTATGACATTGATTTCATGGCTGAGTGATATTCCATTGTACATAAGGACCACAACTTCTTTATCCATTTTTCTCTTTCCTGGGATATTGAAGGTGGAATGAAGTGGAGGTCCTTGTCAACAGAGCAGACCTAAACTTTGGGGTGCTTGTGTCTTGCTGATTTTTCATTTTCCCAATTTATACCCCCATGAGTGGAAGTGCCCTATGCTCTCTAAGCTGTGTTTTTTAGATGTTTCAGGACACACCGTACACTTCTCCAGAGTGGCTGTTGGCAATTTACATCCCGCTCATCAGTGTAGCAAGGCTCCCATTTCTCCATGGCCTGTCCTGCATTTCTGGTTTTGAGACTTTTTTCAGCATGGCCCTTTTGACCGATGGGTAGCGAGTCTTCTTTGTAGCGCTGATTTGCCTTTCCAGGTTGCTTGGTTGGCCAAAAAGGGCGTATGCGTTTTTTCCTGAATATATTCAGGAAAAAACGCATACGCCCTTTTTGGCCAAGGGCATCATTGTCAACGTTTTGCCGCTTTTCATGTGCTTTAAAGGCGATTCGAATCTACCTCCTGAAATCTGTTTCCTGCAATTCTGCCTTGATTTCAAATCCTCTTCTTTGCCTTCCCTCAATATATTTGTGGACGAGAGTTATCATTTATAACTCTGCAGGTTTGTGAATTGCAGTGCCCTGAAGCTCCATTTTACAACTCGCTTTTTTGGGAGCTGGCCGCAAAAGCGCAGGATGGCTTCAGGCTCTGTTCTGGTTCCAGGGGGGAGGATGAGCCTGTGGTTAATTCTTCTTCCTGATGGGAAAATAGAGTGACCTGTGCCTGTCCCAACACCAAGAGCTAGTCTCTCACTAGTTCCCCGTCTACCCGTTCATCCTCAGGAGAAATTGCAACCTGTACGGAAAAGGAGGTTAAAGGTGCTGATGCTCCAAGTAGAGAGATTATTAGTAAAGCGGCTGGAATGGCGAACCCGGGCACAAGGAGAAGAGAAATGAGGTGCGTTTTAGAAACCTTTCCCCATCACATGGTGTACCATCTTTTTGTTTTCTCATGCATGTTTTCAATGTAGGAAGATGCCCTTGAACCTGGAGATTTGGGACCCATGCGATGGGTACCACGCAGTATTACTTTAAACGGTCTGCGTTTGCTCACCCAACCTCACCAAACCTCTCAGCCCCAAGAGTGTCCACCCTTATGTCTCATCCAGCTGTGGGTCTAGATATGGTCAATCCAGGTTGCATCACAGCCCCTGAACGCATTGTGTAAGAATTTCTCTCTCTTCCACTGTCTTTGTTTCATGGGTTTTTCGAAGTAATTTATTTTTATAATGGGGTTTAGCTGCTTTTCACTGCTGTGTTTATGCCGCTTTACACCCACTTGACACACTAACAGTGAGATATCAATACATAGGTTTTAAGATTATTACTAGTCAGATATATTCTTGTGCGGTGAATAGGGTGTGCTGAGTCCAGTTCTCTGAGCAAGGAGTAGGTCTTGTCTATTACATATTGGGTTTATGGAATGGTATCTGAGCTAATTTGAAACCCTTGTTTTATGTATCACCCCACCTCACCTTTCCCGTTAAGCAGCCATAGTGTGTTTTCTGCATGTGTGACTCTGTTCTGTTTTGTAATTCAGTTCAAGTGTAACTGTTTTTACATTCCCTCTATAAGTGATACATTATGAGAAGTGTCCTTTTCTGTGTGACTTATTTCACTTAGAATCGTCGTACCTAAATCCACTCATCATGCTGCTACTAGCCTTATGACATTGATTTCATGGCTGAGTGATATTCCATTGTACATAAGGACCACAACTTCTTTATCCATTTTTCTCTTTCCTGTGATATTGAAGGTGGAATGAAGTGGAGGTCCTTGTCAACAGAGCAGCCCTAAACTTTGGGGTGCTTGTGTCTTGCTGATTTTTCATTTTCCCAATTTATACCCCCATGAGTGGAAGTGCCCTATGCTCTCTAAGCTGTGTTTTTTAGATGTTTCAGGACACACCGTACACTTCTCCAGAGTGGCTGTTGGCAATTTACATCCCGCCCATCAGTGTAGCAAGGCTCCCATTTCTCCATGGCCTGTCCTGCATTTCTGGTTTTGAGACTTTTTTCAGCATGGCCCTTTTGACCGATGGGTAGCGAGTCTTCTTTGTAGCGCTGATTTGCCTTTCCAGGTTGCTTGGTTGGCCAAAAAGGGCGTATGCGTTTTTTCCTGAATATATTCAGGAAAAAACGCATACGCCCTTTTTGGCCAAGGGCATCATTGTCAACGTTTTGCCGCTTTTCATGTGCTTTAAAGGCGATTCGAATCTACCTCCTGAAATCTGTTTCCTGCAATTCTGCCTTGATTTCAAATCCTCTTCTTTGCCTTCCCTCAATATATTTGTGGACGAGAGTTATCATTTATAACTCTGCAGGTTTGTGAATTGCAGTGCCCTGAAGCTCCATTTTACAACTCGCTTTATTGGGAGCTGGCCGCAAAAGCACAGGATGGCTTCAGGCCCTGTTCTGGTTCCGGGGGGGAGGATGAGCCTGTGGTTAATTCTTCTTCCTGATGGGAAAATAGAGTGACCTCTGCCTGTCCCAACACCAAGAGCTAGTCTCTCACTGGTTCCCCGTCTACCCGTTCATCCTCAGGACAAATTGCAACCTGTACGGAACAGGAGGTTAAAGGTGCTGATGCTCCAAGTAGGGAGATTATTAGTAAAGCGGCTGGAATGGTGAACCCGGGCACAAGGAGAAGAGAAATGAGGTGCGTTTTAGAAACCTTTCCCCATCACATGGGGTACCATCTTTTTGTTTTCTCATGCATGTTTTCGATGTAGGAAGATGCCCTTGAACCTGGAGATTTGCGACCCATGCGATGGGGACCACGCAGTATTACTTTAAAGGGTCTGCGTTTGCTCACCCAACCTCACCAAACCTCTCAGCCCCAAGAGTGTCCACCCTTATGTCTCATCCAGCTGTGGGTCTAGATATGGTCAATCCAGGTTGCATCACAGCCCCTGAACGCATTGTGTAAGAATTTCTCTCTCTTTCAATGTCTTGGTTTCATGGGTTTTTCGAAGTAATTTATTTTTATAATGGCGTTTAGCTGCTTTTCACTGCTGTGTTTATGCCGCTTTACACCCACTTGACACACTAACAGTGAGATATCAATACATAGGTTTTAAGATTATTACTAGTCAGATATATTCTTGTGCGGTGAATAGGGTGTGTTGAGTCCAGTTCTCTGAGCAAGGAGTAGGTCTTGTCTATTACATATTGGGTTTATGGAATGGTATCTGAGCTAATTTGAAACCCTTGTTTTATGTATCACCCCACCTCACCTTTCCCGTTAAGCAGCCATAGTGTGTTTTCTGCATGTGTGACTCTGTTCTGTTTTGTAATTCAGTTCAAGTGTAACGCTTTTGACATTCCCTCTATAAGTGATACCTTATGAGAAGTGTCCTTTTCTGTGTGACTTATTTCACTTAGAATCGTCGTACCTAAATCCACTCATCATGCTGCTACTAGCCTTATGACATTGATTTCATGGCTGAGTGATATTCCATTGTACATAAGGACCACAACTTCTTTATCCATTTTTCTCTTTCCTGGGATATTGAAGGTGGAATGAAGTGGAGGTCCTTGTCAACAGAGCAGACCTAAACTTTGGGGTGCTTGTGTCTTGCTGATTTTTCATTTTCCCAATTTATACCCCCATGAGTGGAAGTGCCCTATGCTCTCTAAGCTGTGTTTTGTAGATGTTTCAGGACACACCGTACACTTCTCCAGAGTGGCTGTTGGCAATTTACATCCCGCTCATCAGTGTAGCAAGGCTCCCATTTCTCCATGGCCTGTCCTGCATTTCTGGTTTTGAGACTTTTTTCAGCATGGCCCTTTTGACCGATGGGTAGCGAGTCTTCTTTGTAGCGCTGATTTGCCTTTCCAGGTTGCTTGGTTGGCCAAAAAGGGCGTATGCGTTTTTTCCTGAATATATTCAGGAAAAAACGCATACGCCCTTTTTGGCCAAGGGCATCATTGTCAACGTTTTGCCGCTTTTCATGTGCTTTAAAGGCGATTCGAATCTACCTCCTAAAATCTGTTTCCTGCAATTCTGCCTTGATTTCAAATCCTCTTCTTTGCCTTCCCTCAATATATTTGTGGACGAGAGTTATCATTTATAACTCTGCAGGTTTGTGAATTGCAGTGCCCTGAAGCTCCATTTTACAACTCGCTTTTTTGGGAGCTGGCCGCAAAAGCACAGGATGGCTTCAGGCCCTGTTCTGGTTCCGGGGGGGAGGATGAGCCTGTGGTTAATTCTTCTTCCTGATGGGAAAATAGAGTGACCTCTGCCTGTCCCAACACCAAGAGCTAGTCTCTCACTAGTTCCCCGTCTACCCGTTCATCCTCAGGAGAAATTGCAAACTGTACGGAACAGGAGGTTAAAGGTGCTGATGCTCCAAGTAGAGAGATTATTAGTAAAGCGGCTGGAATGGCGAACCCGGGCACAAGGAGAAGAGAAATGAGGTGCGTTTTAGAAACCTTTCCCCATCACATGGTGTACCATCTTTTTGTTTTCTCATGCATGTTTTCGATGTAGGAAGATGCCCTTGAACCTGGAGATTTGGGACCCATGCGATGGGTACCACGCAGTATTACTTTAAACGGTCTGCGTTTGCTCACCCAACCTCACCAAACCTCTCAGCCCCAAGAGTGTCCACCCTTATGTCTCATCCAGCTGTGGGTCTAGATATGGTCAATCCAGGTTGCATCACAGCCCCTGAACGCATTGTGTAAGAATTTCTCTCTCTTCCACTGTCTTTGTTTCATGGGTTTGTAAAAGTAATTTATTTTTATAATGGGGTTTAGCTGCTTTTCACTGCTGTGTTTATGCCGCTTTACACCCACTTGACACACTAACAGTGAGATATCAATACATAGGTTTTAAGATTATTACTAGTCAGATATATTCTTGTGCGGTGAATAGGGTGTGCTGAGTCCAGTTCTCTGAGCAAGGAGTAGGTCTTGTCTATTACATATTGGGTTTATGGAATGGTATCTGAGCTAATTTGAAACCCTTGTTTTATGTATCACCCCACCTCACCTTTCCCGTTAAGCAGCCATAGTGTGTTTTCTGCATGTGTGACTCTGTTCTGTTTTGTAATTCAGTTCAAGTGTAACTGTTTTTACATTCCCTCTATAAGTGATACATTATGAGAAGTGTCCTTTTCTGTGTGACTTATTTCACTTAGAATCGTCGTACCTAAATCCACTCATCATGCTGCTACTAGCCTTATGACATTGATTTCATGGCTGAGTGATATTCCATTGTACATAAGGACCACAACTTCTTTATCCATTTTTCTCTTTCCTGGGATATTGAAGGTGGAATGAAGTGGAGGTCCTTGTCAACAGAGCAGACCTAAACTTTGGGGTGCTTGTGTCTTGCTGATTTTTCATTTTCCCAATTTATACCCCCATGAGTGGAAGTGCCCTATGCTCTCTAAGCTGTGTTTTTTAGATGTTTCAGGACACACCGTACACTTCTCCAGAGTGGCTGTTGGCAATTTACATCCCGCTCATCAGTGTAGCAAGGCTCCCATTTCTCCATGGCCTGTCCTGCATTTCTGGTTTTGAGACTTTTTTCAGCATGGCCCTTTTGACCGATGGGTAGCGAGTCTTCTTTGTAGCGCTGATTTGCCTTTCCAGGTTGCTTGGTTGGCCAAAAAGGGCGTATGCGTTTTTTCCTGAATATATTCAGGAAAAAACGCATACGCCCTTTTTGGCCAAGGGCATCATTGTCAACGTTTTGCCGCTTTTCATGTGCTTTAAAGGCGATTCGAATCTACCTCCTGAAATCTGTTTCCTGCAATTCTGCCTTGATTTCAAATCCTCTTCTTTGCCTTCCCTCAATATATTTGTGGACGAGAGTTATCATTTATAACTCTGCAGGTTTGTGAATTGCAGTGCCCTGAAGCTCCATTTTACAACTCGCTTTTTTGGGAGCTGGCCGCAAAAGCACAGGATGGCTTCAGGCCCTGTTCTGGTTCCGGGGGGGAGGATGAGCCTGTGGTTAATTCTTCTTCCTGATGGGAAAATAGAGTGACCTGTGCCTGTCCCAACACCAAGAGCTAGTCTCTCACTGGTTCCCCGTCTACCCGTTCATCCTCAGGACAAATTGCAACCTGTACGGAACAGGAGGTTAAAGGTGCTGATGCTCCAAGTAGGGAGATTATTAGTAAAGCGTCTGGAATGGTGAAGCCGGGCACAAGGAGAAGGGAAATGAGGTGCGTTTTAGAAACCTTTCCCCATCACATGGTGTACCATCTTTTTGTTTGCTCATGCATGTTTTCGATGTAGGAAGATGCCCTTGAACCTGTAGATTTGGGACCCATGCAATGGGTACCACGCAGTATTACTTTAAAGGGTCTGCGTTTGCTCACCCAACCTCACCAAACCTCTCAGCCCCAAGAGTGTCCACCCTTATGTCTCATCCAGCTGTGGGTCTAGATATGGTCAATCCAGGTTGCATCACAGCCCCTGAACGCATTGTGTAAGAATTTCTCTCTCTTTCACTGTCTTTGTTTCATGGGTTTGTAAAAGTAATTTATTTTTATAATGGGGTTTAGCTGCTTTTCACTGCTGTGTTTATGCCGCTTTACACCCACTTGACACACTAACAGAGAGATATCAATACATAGGTTTTAAGATTATTACTAGTCAGATATATTCTTGTGCGGTGAATAGGGCGTGTTGAGTCCAGTTCTCTGAGCAAGGAGTAGGTCTTGTCTATTACATATTGGGTTTATGGAACGGTATCTGAGCTAATTTGAAACCCTTGTTTTATGTATCACCCCACCTCACCTTTCCCGTTAAGCAGCCATAGTGTGTTTTCTGCATGTGTGACTCTGTTCTGTTTTGTAATTCAGTTCAAGTGTAACGGTTTTTACATTCCCTCTATAAGTGATACCTTATGAGAAGTGTCCTTTTCTGTGTGACTTATTTCACTTAGAATCGTCGTACCTAAATCCACTCATCATGCTGCTACTAGCCTTATGACATTGATTTCATGGCTGAGTGATATTCCATTGTACATAAGGACCACAACTTCTTTATCCATTTTTCTCTTTCCTGGGATATTGAAGGTGGAATGAAGTGGAGGTCCTTGTCAACAGAGCAGCCCTAAACTTTGGGGTGCTTGTGTCTTGCTGATTTTTCATTTTCCCAATTTATACCCCCATGAGTGGAAGTGCCCTATGCTCTCTAAGCTGTGTTTTTTAGATGTTTCAGGACACACCGTACACTTCTCCAGAGTGGCTGTTGGCAATTTACATCCCGCTCATCAGTGTAGCAAGGCTCCCATTTCTCCATGGCCTGTCCTGTATTTCTGGTTTTGAGACTTTTTTCAGCATGGCCCTTTTGACCGATGGGTAGCGAGTCTTCTTTGTAGCGCTGATTTGCCTTTCCAGGTTGCTTGGTTGGCCAAAAAGGGCGTATGCGTTTTTTCCTGAATATATTCAGGAAAAAACGCATACACCCTTTTTGGCCAAGGGCATCATTGTCAACGTTTTGCCGCTTTTCATGTGCTTTAAAGGCGATTCGAATCTACCTCCTGAAATCTGTTTCCTGCAATTCTGCCTTGATTTCAAATCCTCTTCTTTGCCTTCCCTCAATATATTTGTGGACGAGAGTTATCATTTATAACTCTGCAGGTTTGTGAATTGCAGTGCCCTGAAGCTCCATTTTACAACTCGCTTTTTTGGGAGCTGGCCGCAAAAGCGCAGGATGGCTTCAGGCCCTGTTCTGGTTCCGGGGGGGAGGATGAGCCTGTGGTTAATTCTTCTTCCTGATGGGAAAATAGAGTGACCTCTGCCTGTCCCAACACCAAGAGCTAGTCTCTCACTGGTTCCCCGTCTACCCGTTCATCCTCAGGACAAATTGCAACCTGTACGGAACAGGAGGTTAAAGGTGCTGATGCTCCAAGTAGGGAGATTATTAGTAAAGCGGCTGGAATGGCGAACCCGGGCACAAGGAGAAGAGAAATGAGGTGCGTTTTAGAAACCTTTCCCCATTACATGGTGTACCATCTTTTTGTTTTCTCATGCATGTTTTCGATGTAGGAAGATGCCCTTGAACCTGGAGATTTGCGACCCATGCGATGGGGACCACGCAGTATTACTTTAAAGGGTCTGCGTTTGCTCACCCAACCTCACCAAACCTCTCAGCCCCAAGAGTGTCCACCCTTATGTCTGATCCAGCTGTGGGTCTAGATATGGTCAATCCAGGTTGCATCACAGCCCCTGAACGCATTGTGTAAGAATTTCTCTCTCTTTCACTGTCTTTGTTTCATGGCTTTGTAAAAGTAATTTATTTTTATAATGGGGTTTAGCTGCTTTTCACTGCTGTGTTTATGCCGCTTTACACCCACTTGACACACTAACAGAGAGATATCAATACATAGGTTTTAAGATTATTACTAGTCAGATATATTCTTGTGCGGTGAATAGGGCGTGTTGAGTCCAGTTCTCTGAGCAAGGAGTAGGTCTTGTCTATTACATATTGGGTTTATGGAACGGTATCTGAGCTAATTTGAAACCCTTGTTTTATGTATCACCCCACCTCACCTTTCCCGTTAAGCAGCCATAGTGTGTTTTCTGCATGTGTGACTCTGTTCTGTTTTGTAATTCAGTTCAAGTGTAACGGTTTTTACATTCCCTCTATAAGTGATACCTTATGAGAAGTGTCCTTTTCTGTGTGACTTATTTCACTTAGAATCGTCGTACCTAAATCCACTCATCATGCTGCTACTAGCCTTATGACATTGATTTCATGGCTGAGTGATATTCCATTGTACATAAGGACCACAACTTCTTTATCCATTTTTCTCTTTCCTGGGATATTGAAGGTGGAATGAAGTGGAGGTCCTTGTCAACAGAGCAGCCCTAAACTTTGGGGTGCTTGTGTCTTGCTGATTTTTCATTTTCCCAATTTATACCCCCATGAGTGGAAGTGCCCTATGCTCTCTAAGCTGTGTTTTTTAGATGTTTCAGGACACACCGTACACTTCTCCAGAGTGGCTGTTGGCAATTTACATCCCGCCCATCAGTGTAGCAAGGCTCCCATTTCTCCATGGCCTGTCCTGCATTTCTGGTTTTGAGACTTTTTTCAGCATGGCCCTTTTGACCGATGGGTAGCGAGTCTTCTTTGTAGCGCTGATTTGCCTTTCCAGGTTGCTTGGTTGGCCAAAAAGGGTGTATGCGTTTTTTTCTGAATATATTCAGGAAAAAACGCATACGCCCTTTTTGGCCAAGGGCATCATTGTCAACGTTTTGCCGCTTTTCATGTGCTTTAAAGGCGATTCGAATCTTCCTCCTGAAATCTGTTTCCTGCAATTCTGCCTTGATTTCAAATCCTCTTCTTTGCCTTCCCTCAATATATTTGTGGACGAGAGTTATCATTTATAACTCTGCAGGTTTGTGAATTGCAGTGCCCTGAAGCTCCATTTTACAACTCGCTTTTTTGGGAGCTGGCCGCAAAAGCGCAGGATGGCTTCAGGCCCTGTTCTGGTTCCAGGGGGGAGGATGAGCCCGTGGTTAATTCTTCTTCCTGATGGGAAAATAGAGTGACCTGTGCCTGTCCCAACACCAAGAGCTAGTCTCTCACTAGTTCCCCGTCTACCCGTTCATCCTCAGGAGAAATTGCAAACTGTACGGAACAGGAGGTTAAAGGTGCTGATGCTCCAAGTAGAGAGATTATTAGTAAAGCGGCTGGAATGGCGAACCCGGGCACAAGGAGAAGAGAAATGAGGTGCGTTTTAGAAACCTTTCCCCATCACATGGTGTACCATCTTTTTGTTTTCTCATGCATGTTTTCGATGTAGGAAGATGCCCTTGAACCTGGAGATTTGGGACCCATGCGATGGGTACCACGCAGTATTACTTTAAACGGTCTGCGTTTGCTCACCCAACCTCACCAAACCTCTCAGCCCCAAGAGTGTCCACCCTTATGTCTCATCCAGCTGTGGGTCTAGATATGGTCAATCCAGGTTGCATCACAGCCCCTGAACGCATTGTGTAAGAATTTCTCTCTCTTCCACTGTCTTTGTTTCATGGGTTTGTAAAAGTAATTTATTTTTATAATGGCGTTTAGCTGCTTTTCACTGCTGTGTTTATGCCGCTTTACACCCACTTGACACACTAACAGTGAGATATCAATACATAGGTTTTAAGATTATTACTAGTCAGATATATTCTTGTGTGGTGAATAGGGTGTGCTGAGTCCAGTTCTCTGAGCAAGGAGTAGGTCTTGTCTATTACATATTGGGTTTATGGAACGGTATCTGAGCTAATTTGAAACCCTTGTTTTATGTATCACCCCACCTCACCTTTCCCGTTAAGCAGCCATAGTGTGTTTTCTGCATGTGTGACTCTGTTCTGTTTTGTAATTCAGTTCAAGTGTAACTGTTTTTACATTCCCTCTATAAGTGATACATTATGAGAAGTGTCCTTTTCTGTGTGACTTATTTCACTTAGAATCGTCGTACCTAAATCCACTCATCATGCTGCTACTAGCCTTATGACATTGATTTCATGGCTGAGTGATATTCCATTGTACATAAGGACCACAACTTCTTTATCCATTTTTCTCTTTCCTGGGATATTGAAGGTGGAATGAAGTGGAGGTCCTTGTCAACAGAGCAGCCCTAAACTTTGGGGTGCTTGTGTCTTGCTGATTTTTCATTTTCCCAATTTATACCCCCATGAGTGGAAGTGCCCTATGCTCTCTAAGCTGTGTTTTTTAGATGTTTCAGGACACACCGTACACTTCTCCAGAGTGGCTGTTGGCAATTTACATCCCGCTCATCAGTGTAGCAAGGCTCCCATTTCTCCATGGCCTGTCCTGTATTTCTGGTTTTGAGACTTTTTTCAGCATGGCCCTTTTGACCGATGGGTAGCGAGTCTTCTTTGTAGCGCTGATTTGCCTTTCCAGGTTGCTTGGTTGGCCAAAAAGGGCATATGCGTTTTTTCCTGAATATATTCAGGAAAAAACGCATACGCCCTTTTTGGCCAAGGGCATCATTGTCAACGTTTTGCCGCTTTTCATGTGCTTTAAAGGCGATTCGAATCTACCTCCTGAAATCTGTTTCCTGCAATTCTGCCTTGATTTCAAATCCTCTTCTTTGCCTTCCCTCAATATATTTGTGGACGAGAGTTATCATTTATAACTCTGCAGGTTTGTGAATTGCAGTGCCCTGAAGCTCCATTTTACAACTCGCTTTTTTGGGAGCTGGCCGCAAAAGCGCAGGATGGCTTCAGGCCCTGTTCTGGTTCCGGGGGGGAGGATGAGCCTGTGGTTAATTCTTCTTCCTGATGGGAAAATAGAGTGACCTCTGCCTGTCCCAACACCAAGAGCTAGTCTCTCACTGGTTCCCCGTCTACCCGTTCATCCTCAGGACAAATTGCAACCTGTACGGAACAGGAGGTTAAAGGTGCTGATGCTCCAAGTAGGGAGATTATTAGTAAAGCGGCTGGAATGGCGAACCCGGGCACAAGGAGAAGAGAAATGAGGTGCGTTTTAGAAACCTTTCCCCATCACATGGTGTACCATCTTTTTGTTTTCTCATGCATGTTTTCGATGTAGGAAGATGCCCTTGAACCTGGAGATTTGCGACCCATGCGATGGGGACCACGCAGTATTACTTTAAAGGGTCTGCGTTTGCTCACCCAACCTCACCAAACCTCTCAGCCCCAAGAGTGTCCACCCTTATGTCTGATCCAGCTGTGGGTCTAGATATGGTCAATCCAGGTTGCATCACAGCCCCTGAACGCATTGTGTAAGAATTTCTCTCTCTTTCACTGTCTTTGTTTCATGGCTTTGTAAAAGTAATTTATTTTTATAATGGGGTTTAGCTGCTTTTCACTGCTGTGTTTATGCCGCTTTACACCCACTTGACACACTAACAGAGAGATATCAATACATAGGTTTTAAGATTATTACTAGTCAGATATATTCTTGTGCGGTGAATAGGGCGTGTTGAGTCCAGTTCTCTGAGCAAGGAGTAGGTCTTGTCTATTACATATTGGGTTTATGGAACGGTATCTGAGCTAATTTGAAACCCTTGTTTTATGTATCACCCCACCTCACCTTTCCCGTTAAGCAGCCATAGTGTGTTTTCTGCATGTGTGACTCTGTTCTGTTTTGTAATTCAGTTCAAGTGTAACGGTTTTTACATTCCCTCTATAAGTGATACCTTATGAGAAGTGTCCTTTTCTGTGTGACTTATTTCACTTAGAATCGTCGTACCTAAATCCACTCATCATGCTGCTACTAGCCTTATGACATTGATTTCATGGCTGAGTGATATTCCATTGTACATAAGGACCACAACTTCTTTATCCATTTTTCTCTTTCCTGGGATATTGAAGGTGGAATGAAGTGGAGGTCCTTGTCAACAGAGCAGCCCTAAACTTTGGGGTGCTTGTGTCTTGCTGATTTTTCATTTTCCCAATTTATACCCCCATGAGTGGAAGTGCCCTATGCTCTCTAAGCTGTGTTTTTTAGATGTTTCAGGACACACCGTACACTTCTCCAGAGTGGCTGTTGGCAATTTACATCCCGCCCATCAGTGTAGCAAGGCTCCCATTTCTCCATGGCCTGTCCTGCATTTCTGGTTTTGAGACTTTTTTCAGCATGGCCCTTTTGACCGATGGGTAGCGAGTCTTCTTTGTAGCGCTGATTTGCCTTTCCAGGTTGCTTGGTTGGCCAAAAAGGGCGTATGCGTTTTTTTCTGAATATATTCAGGAAAAAACGCATACGCCCTTTTTGGCCAAGGGCATCATTGTCAACGTTTTGCCGCTTTTCATGTGCTTTAAAGGCGATTCGAATCTTCCTCCTGAAATCTGTTTCCTGCAATTCTGCCTTGATTTCAAATCCTCTTCTTTGCCTTCCCTCAATATATTTGTGGACGAGAGTTATCATTTATAACTCTGCAGGTTTGTGAATTGCAGTGCCCTGAAGCTCCATTTTACAACTCGCTTTTTTGGGAGCTGGCCGCAAAAGCGCAGGATGGCTTCAGGCCCTGTTCTGGTTCCAGGGGGGAGGATGAGCCCGTGGTTAATTCTTCTTCCTGATGGGAAAATAGAGTGACCTGTGCCTGTCCCAACACCAAGAGCTAGTCTCTCACTAGTTCCCCGTCTACCCGTTCATCCTCAGGAGAAATTGCAAACTGTACGGAACAGGAGGTTAAAGGTGCTGATGCTCCAAGTAGAGAGATTATTAGTAAAGCGGCTGGAATGGCGAACCCGGGCACAAGGAGAAGAGAAATGAGGTGCGTTTTAGAAACCTTTCCCCATCACATGGTGTACCATCTTTTTGTTTTCTCATGCATGTTTTCGATGTAGGAAGATGCCCTTGAACCTGGAGATTTGGGACCCATGCGATGGGTACCACGCAGTATTACTTTAAACGGTCTGCGTTTGCTCACCCAACCTCACCAAACCTCTCAGCCCCAAGAGTGTCCACCCTTATGTCTCATCCAGCTGTGGGTCTAGATATGGTCAATCCAGGTTGCATCACAGCCCCTGAACGCATTGTGTAAGAATTTCTCTCTCTTCCACTGTCTTTGTTTCATGGGTTTGTAAAAGTAATTTATTTTTATAATGGCGTTTAGCTGCTTTTCACTGCTGTGTTTATGCCGCTTTACACCCACTTGACACACTAACAGTGAGATATCAATACATAGGTTTTAAGATTATTACTAGTCAGATATATTCTTGTGCGGTGAATAGGGTGTGCTGAGTCCAGTTCTCTGAGCAAGGAGTAGGTCTTGTCTATTACATATTGGGTTTATGGAATGGTATCTGAGCTAATTTGAAACCCTTGTTTTATGTATCACCCCACCTCACCTTTCCCGTTAAGCAGCCATAGTGTGTTTTCTGCATGTGTGACTCTGTTCTGTTTTGTAATTCAGTTCAAGTGTAACTGTTTTTACATTCCCTCTATAAGTGATACATTATGAGAAGTGTCCTTTTCTGTGTGACTTATTTCACTTAGAATCGTCGTACCTAAATCCACTCATCATGCTGCTACTAGCCTTATGACATTGATTTCATGGCTGAGTGATATTCCATTGTACATAAGGACCACAACTTCTTTATCCATTTTTCTCTTTCCTGGGATATTGAAGGTGGAATGAAGTGGAGGTCCTTGTCAACAGAGCAGACCTAAACTTTGGGGTGCTTGTGTCTTGCTGATTTTTCATTTTCCCAATTTATACCCCCATGAGTGGAAGTGCCCTATGCTCTCTAAGCTGTGTTTTTTAGATGTTTCAGGACACACCGTACACTTCTCCAGAGTGGCTGTTGGCAATTTACATCCCGCCCATCAGTGTAGCAAGGCTCCCATTTCTCCATGGCCTGTCCTGCATTTCTGGTTTTGAGACTTTTTTCAGCATGGCCCTTTTGACCGATGGGTAGCGAGTCTTCTTTGTAGCGCTGATTTGCCTTTCCAGGTTGCTTGGTTGGCCAAAAAGGGCGTATGCGTTTTTTTCTGAATATATTCAGGAAAAAACGCATACGCCCTTTTTGGCCAAGGGCATCATTGTCAACGTTTTGCCGCTTTTCATGTGCTTTAAAGGCGATTCGAATCTTCCTCCTGAAATCTGTTTCCTGCAATTCTGCCTTGATTTCAAATCCTCTTCTTTGCCTTCCCTCAATATATTTGTGGACGAGAGTTATCATTTATAACTCTGCAGGTTTGTGAATTGCAGTGCCCTGAAGCTCCATTTTACAACTCGCTTTTTTGGGAGCTGGCCGCAAAAGCGCAGGATGGCTTCAGGCCCTGTTCTGGTTCCAGGGGGGAGGATGAGCCCGTGGTTAATTCTTCTTCCTGATGGGAAAATAGAGTGACCTGTGCCTGTCCCAACACCAAGAGCTAGTCTCTCACTAGTTCCCCGTCTACCCGTTCATCCTCAGGAGAAATTGCAAACTGTACGGAACAGGAGGTTAAAGGTGCTGATGCTCCAAGTAGAGAGATTATTAGTAAAGCGGCTGGAATGGCGAACCCGGGCACAAGGAGAAGAGAAATGAGGTGCGTTTTAGAAACCTTTCCCCATCACATGGTGTACCATCTTTTTGTTTTCTCATGCATGTTTTCGATGTAGGAAGATGCCCTTGAACCTGGAGATTTGGGACCCATGCGATGGGTACCACGCAGTATTACTTTAAACGGTCTGCGTTTGCTCACCCAACCTCACCAAACCTCTCAGCCCCAAGAGTGTCCACCCT
This sequence comes from Balaenoptera ricei, assembly GCF_028023285.1. Lineage (NCBI taxonomy): Eukaryota > Metazoa > Chordata > Mammalia > Artiodactyla > Balaenopteridae > Balaenoptera > Balaenoptera ricei. The sequence continues at coordinate 41,182 of NW_026777666.1, forward strand.
TATGTCTCATCCAGCTGTGGGTCTAGATATGGTCAATCCAGGTTGCATCACAGCCCCTGAACGCATTGTGTAAGAATTTCTCTCTCTTCCACTGTCTTTGTTTCATGGGTTTGTAAAAGTAATTTATTTTTATAATGGCGTTTAGCTGCTTTTCACTGCTGTGTTTATGCCGCTTTACACCCACTTGACACACTAACAGTGAGATATCAATACATAGGTTTTAAGATTATTACTAGTCAGATATATTCTTGTGTGGTGAATAGGGTGTGCTGAGTCCAGTTCTCTGAGCAAGGAGTAGGTCTTGTCTATTACATATTGGGTTTATGGAACGGTATCTGAGCTAATTTGAAACCCTTGTTTTATGTATCACCCCACCTCACCTTTCCCGTTAAGCAGCCATAGTGTGTTTTCTGCATGTGTGACTCTGTTCTGTTTTGTAATTCAGTTCAAGTGTAACTGTTTTTACATTCCCTCTATAAGTGATACATTATGAGAAGTGTCCTTTTCTGTGTGACTTATTTCACTTAGAATCGTCGTACCTAAATCCACTCATCATGCTGCTACTAGCCTTATGACATTGATTTCATGGCTGAGTGATATTCCATTGTACATAAGGACCACAACTTCTTTATCCATTTTTCTCTTTCCTGGGATATTGAAGGTGGAATGAAGTGGAGGTCCTTGTCAACAGAGCAGCCCTAAACTTTGGGGTGCTTGTGTCTTGCTGATTTTTCATTTTCCCAATTTATACCCCCATGAGTGGAAGTGCCCTATGCTCTCTAAGCTGTGTTTTTTAGATGTTTCAGGACACACCGTACACTTCTCCAGAGTGGCTGTTGGCAATTTACATCCCGCTCATCAGTGTAGCAAGGCTCCCATTTCTCCATGGCCTGTCCTGTATTTCTGGTTTTGAGACTTTTTTCAGCATGGCCCTTTTGACCGATGGGTAGCGAGTCTTCTTTGTAGCGCTGATTTGCCTTTCCAGGTTGCTTGGTTGGCCAAAAAGGGCATATGCGTTTTTTCCTGAATATATTCAGGAAAAAACGCATACGCCCTTTTTGGCCAAGGGCATCATTGTCAACGTTTTGCCGCTTTTCATGTGCTTTAAAGGCGATTCGAATCTACCTCCTGAAATCTGTTTCCTGCAATTCTGCCTTGATTTCAAATCCTCTTCTTTGCCTTCCCTCAATATATTTGTGGACGAGAGTTATCATTTATAACTCTGCAGGTTTGTGAATTGCAGTGCCCTGAAGCTCCATTTTACAACTCGCTTTTTTGGGAGCTGGCCGCAAAAGCGCAGGATGGCTTCAGGCCCTGTTCTGGTTCCGGGGGGGAGGATGAGCCTGTGGTTAATTCTTCTTCCTGATGGGAAAATAGAGTGACCTCTGCCTGTCCCAACACCAAGAGCTAGTCTCTCACTGGTTCCCCGTCTACCCGTTCATCCTCAGGACAAATTGCAACCTGTACGGAACAGGAGGTTAAAGGTGCTGATGCTCCAAGTAGGGAGATTATTAGTAAAGCGGCTGGAATGGCGAACCCGGGCACAAGGAGAAGAGAAATGAGGTGCGTTTTAGAAACCTTTCCCCATCACATGGTGTACCATCTTTTTGTTTTCTCATGCATGTTTTCGATGTAGGAAGATGCCCTTGAACCTGGAGATTTGCGACCCATGCGATGGGGACCACGCAGTATTACTTTAAAGGGTCTGCGTTTGCTCACCCAACCTCACCAAACCTCTCAGCCCCAAGAGTGTCCACCCTTATGTCTGATCCAGCTGTGGGTCTAGATATGGTCAATCCAGGTTGCATCACAGCCCCTGAACGCATTGTGTAAGAATTTCTCTCTCTTTCACTGTCTTTGTTTCATGGCTTTGTAAAAGTAATTTATTTTTATAATGGGGTTTAGCTGCTTTTCACTGCTGTGTTTATGCCGCTTTACACCCACTTGACACACTAACAGAGAGATATCAATACATAGGTTTTAAGATTATTACTAGTCAGATATATTCTTGTGCGGTGAATAGGGCGTGTTGAGTCCAGTTCTCTGAGCAAGGAGTAGGTCTTGTCTATTACATATTGGGTTTATGGAACGGTATCTGAGCTAATTTGAAACCCTTGTTTTATGTATCACCCCACCTCACCTTTCCCGTTAAGCAGCCATAGTGTGTTTTCTGCATGTGTGACTCTGTTCTGTTTTGTAATTCAGTTCAAGTGTAACGGTTTTTACATTCCCTCTATAAGTGATACCTTATGAGAAGTGTCCTTTTCTGTGTGACTTATTTCACTTAGAATCGTCGTACCTAAATCCACTCATCATGCTGCTACTAGCCTTATGACATTGATTTCATGGCTGAGTGATATTCCATTGTACATAAGGACCACAACTTCTTTATCCATTTTTCTCTTTCCTGGGATATTGAAGGTGGAATGAAGTGGAGGTCCTTGTCAACAGAGCAGCCCTAAACTTTGGGGTGCTTGTGTCTTGCTGATTTTTCATTTTCCCAATTTATACCCCCATGAGTGGAAGTGCCCTATGCTCTCTAAGCTGTGTTTTTTAGATGTTTCAGGACACACCGTACACTTCTCCAGAGTGGCTGTTGGCAATTTACATCCCGCCCATCAGTGTAGCAAGGCTCCCATTTCTCCATGGCCTGTCCTGCATTTCTGGTTTTGAGACTTTTTTCAGCATGGCCCTTTTGACCGATGGGTAGCGAGTCTTCTTTGTAGCGCTGATTTGCCTTTCCAGGTTGCTTGGTTGGCCAAAAAGGGCGTATGCGTTTTTTTCTGAATATATTCAGGAAAAAACGCATACGCCCTTTTTGGCCAAGGGCATCATTGTCAACGTTTTGCCGCTTTTCATGTGCTTTAAAGGCGATTCGAATCTTCCTCCTGAAATCTGTTTCCTGCAATTCTGCCTTGATTTCAAATCCTCTTCTTTGCCTTCCCTCAATATATTTGTGGACGAGAGTTATCATTTATAACTCTGCAGGTTTGTGAATTGCAGTGCCCTGAAGCTCCATTTTACAACTCGCTTTTTTGGGAGCTGGCCGCAAAAGCGCAGGATGGCTTCAGGCCCTGTTCTGGTTCCAGGGGGGAGGATGAGCCCGTGGTTAATTCTTCTTCCTGATGGGAAAATAGAGTGACCTGTGCCTGTCCCAACACCAAGAGCTAGTCTCTCACTAGTTCCCCGTCTACCCGTTCATCCTCAGGAGAAATTGCAAACTGTACGGAACAGGAGGTTAAAGGTGCTGATGCTCCAAGTAGAGAGATTATTAGTAAAGCGGCTGGAATGGCGAACCCGGGCACAAGGAGAAGAGAAATGAGGTGCGTTTTAGAAACCTTTCCCCATCACATGGTGTACCATCTTTTTGTTTTCTCATGCATGTTTTCGATGTAGGAAGATGCCCTTGAACCTGGAGATTTGGGACCCATGCGATGGGTACCACGCAGTATTACTTTAAACGGTCTGCGTTTGCTCACCCAACCTCACCAAACCTCTCAGCCCCAAGAGTGTCCACCCTTATGTCTCATCCAGCTGTGGGTCTAGATATGGTCAATCCAGGTTGCATCACAGCCCCTGAACGCATTGTGTAAGAATTTCTCTCTCTTCCACTGTCTTTGTTTCATGGGTTTGTAAAAGTAATTTATTTTTATAATGGCGTTTAGCTGCTTTTCACTGCTGTGTTTATGCCGCTTTACACCCACTTGACACACTAACAGTGAGATATCAATACATAGGTTTTAAGATTATTACTAGTCAGATATATTCTTGTGCGGTGAATAGGGTGTGCTGAGTCCAGTTCTCTGAGCAAGGAGTAGGTCTTGTCTATTACATATTGGGTTTATGGAATGGTATCTGAGCTAATTTGAAACCCTTGTTTTATGTATCACCCCACCTCACCTTTCCCGTTAAGCAGCCATAGTGTGTTTTCTGCATGTGTGACTCTGTTCTGTTTTGTAATTCAGTTCAAGTGTAACTGTTTTTACATTCCCTCTATAAGTGATACATTATGAGAAGTGTCCTTTTCTGTGTGACTTATTTCACTTAGAATCGTCGTACCTAAATCCACTCATCATGCTGCTACTAGCCTTATGACATTGATTTCATGGCTGAGTGATATTCCATTGTACATAAGGACCACAACTTCTTTATCCATTTTTCTCTTTCCTGGGATATTGAAGGTGGAATGAAGTGGAGGTCCTTGTCAACAGAGCAGACCTAAACTTTGGGGTGCTTGTGTCTTGCTGATTTTTCATTTTCCCAATTTATACCCCCATGAGTGGAAGTGCCCTATGCTCTCTAAGCTGTGTTTTTTAGATGTTTCAGGACACACCGTACACTTCTCCAGAGTGGCTGTTGGCAATTTACATCCCGCTCATCAGTGTAGCAAGGCTCCCATTTCTCCATGGCCTGTCCTGCATTTCTGGTTTTGAGACTTTTTTCAGCATGGCCCTTTTGACCGATGGGTAGCGAGTCTTCTTTGTAGCGCTGATTTGCCTTTCCAGGTTGCTTGGTTGGCCAAAAAGGGCGTATGCGTTTTTTCCTGAATATATTCAGGAAAAAACGCATACGCCCTTTTTGGCCAAGGGCATCATTGTCAACGTTTTGCCGCTTTTCATGTGCTTTAAAGGCGATTCGAATCTACCTCCTGAAATCTGTTTCCTGCAATTCTGCCTTGATTTCAAATCCTCTTCTTTGCCTTCCCTCAATATATTTGTGGACGAGAGTTATCATTTATAACTCTGCAGGTTTGTGAATTGCAGTGCCCTGAAGCTCCATTTTACAACTCGCTTTTTTGGGAGCTGGCCGCAAAAGCACAGGATGGCTTCAGGCCCTGTTCTGGTTCCGGGGGGGAGGATGAGCCTGTGGTTAATTCTTCTTCCTGATGGGAAAATAGAGTGACCTGTGCCTGTCCCAACACCAAGAGCTAGTCTCTCACTGGTTCCCCGTCTACCCGTTCATCCTCAGGACAAATTGCAACCTGTACGGAACAGGAGGTTAAAGGTGCTGATGCTCCAAGTAGGGAGATTATTAGTAAAGCGTCTGGAATGGTGAAGCCGGGCACAAGGAGAAGGGAAATGAGGTGCGTTTTAGAAACCTTTCCCCATCACATGGTGTACCATCTTTTTGTTTGCTCATGCATGTTTTCGATGTAGGAAGATGCCCTTGAACCTGTAGATTTGGGACCCATGCAATGGGTACCACGCAGTATTACTTTAAAGGGTCTGCGTTTGCTCACCCAACCTCACCAAACCTCTCAGCCCCAAGAGTGTCCACCCTTATGTCTGATCCAGCTGTGGGTCTAGATATGGTCAATCCAGGTTGCATCACAGCCCCCGAACGCATTGTGTAAGAATTTCTCTCTCTTTCACTGTCTTTGTTTCATGGCTTTGTAAAAGTAATTTATTTTTATAATGGGGTTTAGCTGCTTTTCACTGCTGTGTTTATGCCGCTTTACACCCACTTGACACACTAACAGAGAGATATCAATACATAGGTTTTAAGATTATTACTAGTCAGATATATTCTTGTGCGGTGAATAGGGCGTGTTGAGTCCAGTTCTCTGAGCAAGGAGTAGGTCTTGTCTATTACATATTGGGTTTATGGAACGGTATCTGAGCTAATTTGAAACCCTTGTTTTATGTATCACCCCACCTCACCTTTCCCGTTAAGCAGCCATAGTGTGTTTTCTGCATGTGTGACTCTGTTCTGTTTTGTAATTCAGTTCAAGTGTAACGGTTTTTACATTCCCTCTATAAGTGATACCTTATGAGAAGTGTCCTTTTCTGTGTGACTTATTTCACTTAGAATCGTCGTACCTAAATCCACTCATCATGCTGCTACTAGCCTTATGACATTGATTTCATGGCTGAGTGATATTCCATTGTACATAAGGACCACAACTTCTTTATCCATTTTTCTCTTTCCTGGGATATTGAAGGTGGAATGAAGTGGAGGTCCTGGTCAACAGAGCAGCCCTAAACTTTGGGGTGCTTGTGTCTTGCTGATTTTTCATTTTCCCAATTTATACCCCCATGAGTGGAAGTGCCCTATGCTCTCTAAGCTGTGTTTTTTAGATGTTTCAGGACACACCGTACACTTCTCCAGAGTGGCTGTTGGCAATTTACATCCCGCCCATCAGTGTAGCAAGGCTCCCATTTCTCCATGGCCTGTCCTGCATTTCTGGTTTTGAGACTTTTTTCAGCATGGCCCTTTTGACCGATGGGTAGCGAGTCTTCTTTGTAGCGCTGATTTGCCTTTCCAGGTTGCTTGGTTGGCCAAAAAGGGTGTATGCGTTTTTTTCTGAATATATTCAGGAAAAAACGCATACGCCCTTTTTGGCCAAGGGCATCATTGTCAACGTTTTGCCGCTTTTCATGTGCTTTAAAGGCGATTCGAATCTTCCTCCTGAAATCTGTTTCCTGCAATTCTGCCTTGATTTCAAATCCTCTTCTTTGCCTTCCCTCAATATATTTGTGGACGAGAGTTATCATTTATAACTCTGCAGGTTTGTGAATTGCAGTGCCCTGAAGCTCCATTTTACAACTCGCTTTTTTGGGAGCTGGCCGCAAAAGCGCAGGATGGCTTCAGGCCCTGTTCTGGTTCCAGGGGGGAGGATGAGCCCGTGGTTAATTCTTCTTCCTGATGGGAAAATAGAGTGACCTGTGCCGGTCCCAACACCAAGAGCTAGTCTCTCACTAGTTCCCCGTCTACCCGTTCATCCTCAGGAGAAATTGCAAACTGTACGGAACAGGAGGTTAAAGGTGCTGATGCTCCAAGTAGAGAGATTATTAGTAAAGCGGCTGGAATGGCGAACCCGGGCACAAGGAGAAGAGAAATGAGGTGCGTTTTAGAAACCTTTCCCCATCACATGGTGTACCATCTTTTTGTTTTCTCATGCATGTTTTCGATGTAGGAAGATGCCCTTGAACCTGGAGATTTGGGACCCATGCGATGGGTACCACGCAGTATTACTTTAAACGGTCTGCGTTTGCTCACCCAACCTCACCAAACCTCTCAGCCCCAAGAGTGTCCACCCTTATGTCTCATCCAGCTGTGGGTCTAGATATGGTCAATCCAGGTTGCATCACAGCCCCTGAACGCATTGTGTAAGAATTTCTCTCTCTTCCACTGTCTTTGTTTCATGGGTTTGTAAAAGTAATTTATTTTTATAATGGGGTTTAGCTGCTTTTCACTGCTGTGTTTATGCCGCTTTACACCCACTTGACACACTAACAGTGAGATATCAATACATAGGTTTTAAGATTATTACTAGTCAGATATATTCTTGTGCGGTGAATAGGGTGTGTTGAGTCCAGTTCTCTGAGCAAGGAGTAGGTCTTGTCTATTACATATTGGGTTTATGGAATGGTATCTGAGCTAATTTGAAACCCTTGTTTTATGTATCACCCCACCTCACCTTTCCCGTTAAGCAGCCATAGTGTGTTTTCTGCATGTGTGACTCTGTTCTGTTTTGTAATTCAGTTCAAGTGTAACTGTTTTTACATTCCCTCTATAAGTGATACCTTATGAGAAGTGTCCTTTTCTGTGTGACTTATTTCACTTAGAATCGTCGTACCTAAATCCACTCATCATGCTGCTACTAGCCTTATGACATTGATTTCATGGCTGAGTGATATTCCATTGTACATAAGGACCACAACTTCTTTATCCATTTTTCTCTTTCCTGGGATATTGAAGGTGGAATGAAGTGGAGGTCCTTGTCAACAGAGCAGCCCTAAACTTTGGGGTGCTTGTGTCTTGCTGATTTTTCATTTTCCCAATTTATACCCCCATGAGTGGAAGTGCCCTATGCTCTCTAAGCTGTGTTTTTTAGATGTTTCCGGACACACCGTACACTTCTCCAGAGTGGCTGTTGGCAATTTACATCCCGCTCATCAGTGTAGCAAGGCTCCCATTTCTCCATGGCCTGTCCTGCATTTCTGGTTTTGAGACTTTTTTCAGCATGGCCCTTTTGACCGATGGGTAGCGAGTCTTCTTTGTAGCGCTGATTTGCCTTTCCAGGTTGCTTGGTTGGCCAAAAAGGGCGTATGCGTTTTTTCCTGAATATATTCAGGAAAAAACGCATACGCCCTTTTTGGCCAAGGGCATCATTGTCAACGTTTTGCCGCTTTTCATGTGCTTTAAAGGCGATTCGAATCTACCTCCTGAAATCTGTTTCCTGCAATTCTGCCTTGATTTCAAATCCTCTTCTTTGCCTTCCCTCAATATATTTGTGGACGAGAGTTATCATTTATAACTCTGCAGGTTTGTGAATTGCAGTGCCCTGAAGCTCCATTTTACAACTCGCTTTTTTGGGAGCTGGCCGCAAAAGCGCAGGATGGCTTCAGGCCCTGTTCTGGTTCCGGGGGGGAGGATGAGCCTGTGGTTAATTCTTCTTCCTGATGGGAAAATAGAGTGACCTGTGCCTGTCCCAAAACCAAGAGCTAGTCTCTCACTGGTTCCCCATCTACCCGTTCATCCTCAGGACAAATTGCAACCTGTACGGAACAGGAGGTTAAAGGTGCTGATGCTCCAAGTAGGGAGATTATTAGTAAAGCGTCTGGAATGGTGAAGGCGGGCACAAGGAGAAGGGAAATGAGGTGCGTTTTAGAAACCTTTCCCCATCACATGGTGTACCATCTTTTTGTTTGCTCATGCATGTTTTCGATGTAGGAAGATGCCCTTGAACCTGTAGATTTGGGACCCATGCGATGGGTACCACGCAGTATTACTTTAAAGGGTCTGCGTTTGCTCACCCAACCTCACCAAACCTCTCAGCCCCAAGAGTGTCCACCCTTATGTCTCATCCAGCTGTGGGTCTAGATATGGTCAATCCAGGTTGCATCACAGCCCCTGAACGCATTGTGTAAGAATTTCTCTCTCTTTCACTGTCTTTGTTTCATGGGTTTTTCAAAGTAATTTATTTTTATAATGGGGTTTAGCTGCTTTTCACTGCTGTGTTTATGCCGCTTTACACCCACTTGACACACTAACAGAGAGATATCAATACATAGGTTTTAAGATTATTACTAGTCAGATATATTCTTGTGCGGTGAATAGGGTGTGTTGAGTCCAGTTCTCTGAGCAAGGCGTAGGTCTTGTCTATTACATATTGGGTTTATGGAACGGTATCTGAGCTAATTTGAAACCCTTGTTTTATGTATCACCCCACCTCACCTTTCCCGTTAAGCAGCCATAGTGTGTTTTCTGCATGTGTGACTCTGTTCTGTTTTGTAATTCAGTTCAAGTGTAACGGTTTTTACATTCCCTCTATAAGTGATACCTTATGAGAAGTGTCCTTTTCTGTGTGACTTATTTCACTTAGAATCGTCGTACCTAAATCCACTCATCATGCTGCTACTAGCCTTATGACATTGATTTCATGGCTGAGTGATATTCCATTGTACATAAGGACCACAACTTCTTTATCCATTTTTCTCTTTCCTGGGATATTGAAGGTGGAATGAAGTGGAGGTCCTTGTCAACAGAGCAGCCCTAAACTTTGGGGTGCTTGTGTCTTGCTGATTTTTCATTTTCCCAATTTATACCCCCATGAGTGGAAGTGCCCTATGCTCTCTAAGCTGTGTTTTTTAGATGTTTCAGGACACACCGTACACTTCTCCAGAGTGGCTGTTGGCAATTTACATCCCGCTCATCAGTGTAGCAAGGCTCCCATTTCTCCATGGCCTGTCCTGCATTTCTGGTTTTGAGACTTTTTTCAGCATGGCCCTTTTGACCGATGGGTAGCGAGTCTTCTTTGTAGCGCTGATTTGCCTTTCCAGGTTGCTTGGTTGGCCAAAAAGGGCGTATGCGTTTTTTCCTGAATATATTCAGGAAAAAACGCATACGCCCTTTTTGGCCAAGGGCATCATTGTCAACGTTTTGCCGCTTTTCATGTGCTTTAAAGGCGATTCGAATCTACCTCCTGAAATCTGTTTCCTGCAATTCTGCCTTGATTTCAAATCCTCTTCTTTGCCTTCCCTCAATATATTTGTGGACGAGAGTTATCATTTATAACTCTGCAGGTTTGTGAATTGCAGTGCCCTGAAGCTCCATTTTACAACTCGCTTTTTTGGGAGCTGGCCGCAAAAGCACAGGATGGCTTCAGGCCCTGTTCTGGTTCCGGGGGGGAGGATGAGCCTGTGGTTAATTCTTCTTCCTGATGGGAAAATAGAGTGACCTCTGCCTGTCCCAACACCAAGAGCTAGTCTCTCACTGGTTCCCCGTCTACCCGTTCATCCTCAGGACAAATTGCAACCTGTACGGAACAGGAGGTTAAAGGTGCTGATGCTCCAAGTAGGGAGATTATTAGTAAAGCGTCTGGAATGGTGAAGCCGGGCACAAGGAGAAGGGAAATGAGGTGCGTTTTAGAAACCTTTCCCCATCACATGGTGTACCATCTTTTTGTTTGCTCATGCATGTTTTCGATGTAGGAAGATGCCCTTGAACCTGTAGATTTGGGACCCATGCAATGGGTACCACGCAGTATTACTTTAAAGGGTCTGCGTTTGCTCACCCAACCTCACCAAACCTCTCAGCCCCAAGAGTGTCCACCCTTATGTCTGATCCAGCTGTGGGTCTAGATATGGTCAATCCAGGTTGCATCACAGCCCCTGAACGCATTGTGTAAGAATTTCTCTCTCTTTCACTGTCTTTGTTTCATGGCTTTGTAAAAGTAATTTATTTTTATAATGGGGTTTAGCTGCTTTTCACTGCTGTGTTTATGCCGCTTTACACCCACTTGACACACTAACAGAGAGATATCAATACATAGGTTTTAAGATTATTACTAGTCAGATATATTCTTGTGCGGTGAATAGGGCGTGTTGAGTCCAGTTCTCTGAGCAAGGAGTAGGTCTTGTCTATTACATATTGGGTTTATGGAACGGTATCTGAGCTAATTTGAAACCCTTGTTTTATGTATCACCCCACCTCACCTTTCCCGTTAAGCAGCCATAGTGTGTTTTCTGCATGTGTGACTCTGTTCTGTTTTGTAATTCAGTTCAAGTGTAACGGTTTTTACATTCCCTCTATAAGTGATACCTTATGAGAAGTGTCCTTTTCTGTGTGACTTATTTCACTTAGAATCGTCGTACCTAAATCCACTCATCATGCTGCTACTAGCCTTATGACATTGATTTCATGGCTGAGTGATATTCCATTGTACATAAGGACCACAACTTCTTTATCCATTTTTCTCTTTCCTGGGATATTGAAGGTGGAATGAAGTGGAGGTCCTGGTCAACAGAGCAGCCCTAAACTTTGGGGTGCTTGTGTCTTGCTGATTTTTCATTTTCCCAATTTATACCCCCATGAGTGGAAGTGCCCTATGCTCTCTAAGCTGTGTTTTTTAGATGTTTCAGGACACACCGTACACTTCTCCAGAGTGGCTGTTGGCAATTTACATCCCGCCCATCAGTGTAGCAAGGCTCCCATTTCTCCATGGCCTGTCCTGCATTTCTGGTTTTGAGACTTTTTTCAGCATGGCCCTTTTGACCGATGGGTAGCGAGTCTTCTTTGTAGCGCTGATTTGCCTTTCCAGGTTGCTTGGTTGGCCAAAAAGGGTGTATGCGTTTTTTTCTGAATATATTCAGGAAAAAACGCATACGCCCTTTTTGGCCAAGGGCATCATTGTCAACGTTTTGCCGCTTTTCATGTGCTTTAAAGGCGATTCGAATCTTCCTCCTGAAATCTGTTTCCTGCAATTCTGCCTTGATTTCAAATCCTCTTCTTTGCCTTCCCTCAATATATTTGTGGACGAGAGTTATCATTTATAACTCTGCAGGTTTGTGAATTGCAGTGCCCTGAAGCTCCATTTTACAACTCGCTTTTTTGGGAGCTGGCCGCAAAAGCGCAGGATGGCTTCAGGCCCTGTTCTGGTTCCAGGGGGGAGGATGAGCCCGTGGTTAATTCTTCTTCCTGATGGGAAAATAGAGTGACCTGTGCCGGTCCCAACACCAAGAGCTAGTCTCTCACTAGTTCCCCGTCTACCCGTTCATCCTCAGGAGAAATTGCAAACTGTACGGAACAGGAGGTTAAAGGTGCTGATGCTCCAAGTAGAGAGATTATTAGTAAAGCGGCTGGAATGGCGAACCCGGGCACAAGGAGAAGAGAAATGAGGTGCGTTTTAGAAACCTTTCCCCATCACATGGTGTACCATCTTTTTGTTTTCTCATGCATGTTTTCGATGTAGGAAGATGCCCTTGAACCTGGAGATTTGGGACCCATGCGATGGGTACCACGCAGTATTACTTTAAACGGTCTGCGTTTGCTCACCCAACCTCACCAAACCTCTCAGCCCCAAGAGTGTCCACCCTTATGTCTCATCCAGCTGTGGGTCTAGATATGGTCAATCCAGGTTGCATCACAGCCCCTGAACGCATTGTGTAAGAATTTCTCTCTCTTCCACTGTCTTTGTTTCATGGGTTTGTAAAAGTAATTTATTTTTATAATGGGGTTTAGCTGCTTTTCACTGCTGTGTTTATGCCGCTTTACACCCACTTGACACACTAACAGTGAGATATCAATACATAGGTTTTAAGATTATTACTAGTCAGATATATTCTTGTGCGGTGAATAGGGTGTGTTGAGTCCAGTTCTCTGAGCAAGGAGTAGGTCTTGTCTATTACATATTGGGTTTATGGAATGGTATCTGAGCTAATTTGAAACCCTTGTTTTATGTATCACCCCACCTCACCTTTCCCGTTAAGCAGCCATAGTGTGTTTTCTGCATGTGTGACTCTGTTCTGTTTTGTAATTCAGTTCAAGTGTAACTGTTTTTACATTCCCTCTATAAGTGATACCTTATGAGAAGTGTCCTTTTCTGTGTGACTTATTTCACTTAGAATCGTCGTACCTAAATCCACTCATCATGCTGCTACTAGCCTTATGACATTGATTTCATGGCTGAGTGATATTCCATTGTACATAAGGACCACAACTTCTTTATCCATTTTTCTCTTTCCTGGGATATTGAAGGTGGAATGAAGTGGAGGTCCTTGTCAACAGAGCAGCCCTAAACTTTGGGGTGCTTGTGTCTTGCTGATTTTTCATTTTCCCAATTTATACCCCCATGAGTGGAAGTGCCCTATGCTCTCTAAGCTGTGTTTTTTAGATGTTTCCGGACACACCGTACACTTCTCCAGAGTGGCTGTTGGCAATTTACATCCCGCTCATCAGTGTAGCAAGGCTCCCATTTCTCCATGGCCTGTCCTGCATTTCTGGTTTTGAGACTTTTTTCAGCATGGCCCTTTTGACCGATGGGTAGCGAGTCTTCTTTGTAGCGCTGATTTGCCTTTCCAGGTTGCTTGGTTGGCCAAAAAGGGCGTATGCGTTTTTTCCTGAATATATTCAGGAAAAAACGCATACGCCCTTTTTGGCCAAGGGCATCATTGTCAACGTTTTGCCGCTTTTCATGTGCTTTAAAGGCGATTCGAATCTACCTCCTGAAATCTGTTTCCTGCAATTCTGCCTTGATTTCAAATCCTCTTCTTTGCCTTCCCTCAATATATTTGTGGACGAGAGTTATCATTTATAACTCTGCAGGTTTGTGAATTGCAGTGCCCTGAAGCTCCATTTTACAACTCGCTTTTTTGGGAGCTGGCCGCAAAAGCGCAGGATGGCTTCAGGCCCTGTTCTGGTTCCGGGGGGGAGGATGAGCCTGTGGTTAATTCTTCTTCCTGATGGGAAAATAGAGTGACCTGTGCCTGTCCCAAAACCAAGAGCTAGTCTCTCACTGGTTCCCCATCTACCCGTTCATCCTCAGGACAAATTGCAACCTGTACGGAACAGGAGGTTAAAGGTGCTGATGCTCCAAGTAGGGAGATTATTAGTAAAGCGTCTGGAATGGTGAAGGCGGGCACAAGGAGAAGGGAAATGAGGTGCGTTTTAGAAACCTTTCCCCATCACATGGTGTACCATCTTTTTGTTTGCTCATGCATGTTTTCGATGTAGGAAGATGCCCTTGAACCTGTAGATTTGGGACCCATGCGATGGGTACCACGCAGTATTACTTTAAAGGGTCTGCGTTTGCTCACCCAACCTCACCAAACCTCTCAGCCCCAAGAGTGTCCACCCTTATGTCTCATCCAGCTGTGGGTCTAGATATGGTCAATCCAGGTTGCATCACAGCCCCTGAACGCATTGTGTAAGAATTTCTCTCTCTTTCACTGTCTTTGTTTCATGGGTTTTTCAAAGTAATTTATTTTTATAATGGGGTTTAGCTGCTTTTCACTGCTGTGTTTATGCCGCTTTACACCCACTTGACACACTAACAGAGAGATATCAATACATAGGTTTTAAGATTATTACTAGTCAGATATATTCTTGTGCGGTGAATAGGGTGTGTTGAGTCCAGTTCTCTGAGCAAGGCGTAGGTCTTGTCTATTACATATTGGGTTTATGGAACGGTATCTGAGCTAATTTGAAACCCTTGTTTTATGTATCACCCCACCTCACCTTTCCCGTTAAGCAGCCATAGTGTGTTTTCTGCATGTGTGACTCTGTTCTGTTTTGTAATTCAGTTCAAGTGTAACGGTTTTTACATTCCCTCTATAAGTGATACCTTATGAGAAGTGTCCTTTTCTGTGTGACTTATTTCACTTAGAATCGTCGTACCTAAATCCACTCATCATGCTGCTACTAGCCTTATGACATTGATTTCATGGCTGAGTGATATTCCATTGTACATAAGGACCACAACTTCTTTATCCATTTTTCTCTTTCCTGGGATATTGAAGGTGGAATGAAGTGGAGGTCCTTGTCAACAGAGCAGCCCTAAACTTTGGGGTGCTTGTGTCTTGCTGATTTTTCATTTTCCCAATTTATACCCCCATGAGTGGAAGTGCCCTATGCTCTCTAAGCTGTGTTTTTTAGATGTTTCAGGACACACCGTACACTTCTCCAGAGTGGCTGTTGGCAATTTACATCCCGCTCATCAGTGTAGCAAGGCTCCCATTTCTCCATGGCCTGTCCTGTATTTCTGGTTTTGAGACTTTTTTCAGCATGGCCCTTTTGACCGATGGGTAGCGAGTCTTCTTTGTAGCGCTGATTTGCCTTTCCAGGTTGCTTGGTTGGCCAAAAAGGGCGTATGCGTTTTTTCCTGAATATATTCAGGAAAAAACGCATACGCCCTTTTTGGCCAAGGGCATCATTGTCAACGTTTTGCCGCTTTTCATGTGCTTTAAAGGCGATTCGAATCTACCTCCTGAAATCTGTTTCCTGCAATTCTGCCTTGATTTCAAATCCTCTTCTTTGCCTTCCCTCAATATATTTGTGGACGAGAGTTATCATTTATAACTCTGCAGGTTTGTGAATTGCAGTGCCCTGAAGCTCCATTTTACAACTCGCTTTTTTGGGAGCTGGCCGCAAAAGCACAGGATGGCTTCAGGCCCTGTTCTGGTTCCGGGGGGGAGGATGAGCCTGTGGTTAATTCTTCTTCCTGATGGGAAAATAGAGTGACCTCTGCCTGTCCCAACACCAAGAGCTAGTCTCTCACTGGTTCCCCGTCTACCCGTTCATCCTCAGGACAAATTGCAACCTGTACGGAACAGGAGGTTAAAGGTGCTGATGCTCCAAGTAGGGAGATTATTAGTAAAGCGGCTGGAATGGCGA
Source organism: Balaenoptera ricei (assembly GCF_028023285.1). NCBI lineage: Eukaryota > Metazoa > Chordata > Mammalia > Artiodactyla > Balaenopteridae > Balaenoptera > Balaenoptera ricei. Next base: position 56,797 of record NW_026777666.1, read on the forward strand.
ACCCGGGCACAAGGAGAAGAGAAATGAGGTGCGTTTTAGAAACCTTTCCCCATCACATGGTGTACCATCTTTTTGTTTTCTCATGCATGTTTTCGATGTAGGAAGATGCCCTTGAACCTGGAGATTTGCGACCCATGCGATGGGGACCACGCAGTATTACTTTAAAGGGTCTGCGTTTGCTCACCCAACCTCACCAAACCTCTCAGCCCCAAGAGTGTCCACCCTTATGTCTGATCCAGCTGTGGGCCTAGATATGGTCAATCCAGGTTGCATCACAGCCCCTGAACGCATTGTGTAAGAATTTCTCTCTCTTTTACTGTCTTTGTTTCATGGGTTTGTAAAAGTAATTTATTTTTATAATGGGGTTTAGCTGCTTTTCACTGCTGTGTTTATGCCGCTTTACACCCACTTGATACACTAACAGAGAGATATCAATACATAGGTTTTAAGATTATTACTCGTCATATATATTCTTGTGCGGTGAATAGGGTGTGTTGAGTCCAGTTCTCTGAGCAAGGAGTAGGTCTTGTCTATTACATATTGGGTTTATGGAACGGTATCTGAGCTAATTTGAAACCCTTGTTTTATGTATCACCCCACCTCACCTTTCCCGTTAAGCAGCCATAGTGTGTTTTCTGCATGTGTGACTCTGTTCTGTTTTGTAATTCAGTTCAAGTGTAACGGTTTTTACATTCCCTCTATAAGTGATACCTTATGAGAAGTGTCCTTTTCTGTGTGACTTATTTCACTTAGAATCGTCGTACCTAAATCCACTCATCATGCTGCTACTAGCCTTATGACATTGATTTCATGGCTGAGTGATATTCCATTGTACATAAGGACCACAACTTCTTTATCCATTTTTCTCTTTCCTGGGATATTGAAGGTGGAATGAAGTGGAGGTCCTGGTCAACAGAGCAGCCCTAAACTTTGGGGTGCTTGTGTCTTGCTGATTTTTCATTTTCCCAATTTATACCCCCATGAGTGGAAGTGCCCTATGCTCTCTAAGCTGTGTTTTTTGGATGTTTCCGGACACACCGTACACTTCTCCAGAGTGGCTGTTGGCAATTTACATCCCGCCCATCAGTGTAGCAAGGCTCCCATTTCTCCATGGCCTGTCCTGCATTTCTGGTTTTGAGACTTTTTTCAGCATGGCCCTTTTGACCGATGGGTAGCGAGTCTTCTTTGTAGCGCTGATTTGCCTTTCCAGGTTGCTTGGTTGGCCAAAAAGGGCGTATGCGTTTTTTCCTGAATATATTCAGGAAAAAACGCATACGCCCTTTTTGGCCAAGGGCATCATTGTCAACGTTTTGCCGCTTTTCATGTGCTTTAAAGGCGATTCGAATCTACCTCCTGAAATCTGTTTCCTGCAATTCTGCCTTGATTTCAAATCCTCTTCTTTGCCTTCCCTCAATATATTTGTGGACGAGAGTTATCATTTATAACTCTGCAGGTTTGTGAATTGCAGTGCCCTGAAGCTCCATTTTACAACTCGCTTTTTTGGGAGCTGGCCGCAAAAGCGCAGGATGGCTTCAGGCCCTGTTCTGGTTCCGGGGGGGAGGATGAGCCTGTGGTTAATTCTTCTTCCTGATGGGAAAATAGAGTGACCTGTGCCTGTCCCAAAACCAAGAGCTAGTCTCTCACTGGTTCCCCATCTACCCGTTCATCCTCAGGACAAATTGCAACCTGTACGGAACAGGAGGTTAAAGGTGCTGATGCTCCAAGTAGGGAGATTATTAGTAAAGCGTCTGGAATGGTGAAGGCGGGCACAAGGAGAAGGGAAATGAGGTGCGTTTTAGAAACCTTTCCCCATCACATGGTGTACCATCTTTTTGTTTGCTCATGCATGTTTTCGATGTAGGAAGATGCCCTTGAACCTGTAGATTTGGGACCCATGCGATGGGTACCACGCAGTATTACTTTAAAGGGTCTGCGTTTGCTCACCCAACCTCACCAAACCTCTCAGCCCCAAGAGTGTCCACCCTTATGTCTGATCCAGCTGTGGGTCTAGATATGGTCAATCCAGGTTGCATCACAGCCCCTGAACGCATTGTGTAAGAATTTCTCTCTCTTTCACTGTCTTTGTTTCATGGGTTTGTAAAAGTAATTTATTTTTATAATGGGGTTTAGCTGCTTTTCACTGCTGTGTTTATGCCGCTTTACACCCACTTGACACACTAACAGAGAGATATCAATACATAGGTTTTAAGATTATTACTAGTCAGATATATTCTTGTGCGGTGAAAAGGGCGTGTTGAGTCCAGTTCTCTGAGCAAGGAGTAGGTCTTGTCTATTACATATTGGGTTTATGGAATGGTATCTGAGCTAATTTGAAACCCTTGTTTTATGTATCACCCCACCTCACCTTTCCCGTTAAGCAGCCATAGTGTGTTTTCTGCATGTGTGACTCTGTTCTGTTTTGTAATTCAGTTCAAGTGTAACGGTTTTTACATTCCCTCTATAAGTGATACCTTATGAGAAGTGTCCTTTTCTGTGTGACTTATTTCACTTAGAATCGTCGTACCTAAATCCACTCATCATGCTGCTACTAGCCTTATGACATTGATTTCATGGCTGAGTGATATTCTATTGTACATAAGGACCACAACTTCTTTATCCATTTTTCTCTTTCCTGGGATATTGAAGGTGGAATGAAGTGGAGGTCCTTGTCTACAGAGCAGCCCTAAACTTTGGGGTGCTTGTGTCTTGCTGATTTTTCATTTTCCCAATTTATACCGCCATGAGTGGAAGTGCCCTATGCTCTCTAAGCTGTGTTTTTTAGATGTTTCAGGACACACCGTACACTTCTCCAGAGTGGCTGTTGGCAATTTACATCCCGCCCATCAGTGTAGCAAGGCTCCCATTTCTCCATGGCCTGTCCTGCATTTCTGGTTTTGAGACTTTTTTCAGCATGGCCCTTTTGACCGATGGGTAGCGAGTCTTCTTTGTAGCGCTGATTTGCCTTTCCAGGTTGCTTGGTTGGCCAAAAAGGGCGTATGCGTTTTTTTCTGAATATATTCAGGAAAAAACGCATACGCCCTTTTTGGCCAAGGGCATCATTGTCAACGTTTTGCCGCTTTTCATGTGCTTTAAAGGCGATTCGAATCTACCTCCTGAAATCTGTTTCCTGCAATTCTGCCTTGATTTCAAATCCTCTTCTTTGCTTTCCCTCAATATATTTGTGGACGAGAGTTATCATTTATAACTCTGCAGGTTTGTGAATTGCAGTGCCCTGAAGCTCCATTTTACAACTCGCTTTTTTGGGAGCTGGCCGCAAAAGCGCAGGATGGCTTCAGGCCCTGTTCTGGTTCCGGGGGGGAGGATGAGCCTGTGGTTAATTCTTCTTCCTGATGGGAAAATAGAGTGACCTCTGCCTGTCCCAACACCAAGAGCTAGTCTCTCACTGGTTCCCCGTCTACCCGTTCATCCTCAGGACAAATTGCAACCTGTACGGAACAGGAGGTTAAAGGTGCTGATGCTCCAAGTAGGGAGATTATTAGTAAAGTGGCTGGAATGGCGAACCCGGGCACAAGGAGAAGAGAAATGAGGTGCGTTTTAGAAACCTTTCCCCATCACATGGTGTACCATCTTTTTGTTTTCTCATGCATGTTTTCGATGTAGGAAGATGCCCTTGAACCTGGAGATTTGCGACCCATGCGATGGGGACCACGCAGTATTACTTTAAAGGGTCTGCGTTTGCTCACCCAACCTCACCAAACCTCTCAGCCCCAAGAGTGTCCACCCTTATGTCTGATCCAGCTGTGGGTCTAGATATGGTCAATCCAGGTTGCATCACAGCCCCTGAACGCATTGTGTAAGAATTTCTCTCTCTTTCACTGTCTTTGTTTCATGGGTTTGTAAAAGTAATTTATTTTTATAATGGGGTTTAGCTGCTTTTCACTGCTGTGTTTATGCTGCTTTACACCCACTTGACACACTAACAGAGAGATATCAATACATAGGTTTTAAGATTATTACTAGTCAGATATATTCTTGTGCGGTGAATAGGGCGTGTTGAGTCCAGTTCTCTGAGCAAGGAGTAGGTCTTGTCTATTACATATTGGGTTTATGGAATGGTATCTGAGCTAATTTGAAACCCTTGTTTTATGTATCACCCCACCTCACCTTTCCCGTTAAGCAGCCATAGTGTGTTTTCTGCATGTGTGACTCTGTTCTGTTTTGTAATTCAGTTCAAGTGTAACTGTTTTTACATTCCCTCTATAAGTGATACCTTATGAGAAGTGTCCTTTTCTGTGTGACTTATTTCACTTAGAATCGTCGTACCTAAATCCACTCATCATGCTGCTACTAGCCTTATGACATTGATTTCATGGCTGAGTGATATTCCATTGTACATAAGGACCACAACTTCTTTATCCATTTTTCTCTTTCCTGGGATATTGAAGGTGGAATGAAGTGGAGGTCCTTGTCAACAGAGCAGCCCTAAACTTTGGGGTGCTTGTGTCTTGCTGATTTTTCATTTTCCCAATTTATACCCCCATGAGTGGAAGTGCCCTATGCTCTCTAAGCTGTGTTTTTTAGATGTTTCAGGACACACCGTACACTTCTCCAGAGTGGCTGTTGGCAATTTACATCCCGCCCATCAGTGTAGCAAGGCTCCCATTTCTCCATGGCCTGTCCTGCATTTCTGGTTTTGAGACTTTTTTCAGCATGGCCCTTTTGACCGATGGGTAGCGAGTCTTCTTTGTAGCGCTGATTTGCCTTTCCAGGTTGCTTGGTTGGCCAAAAAGGGCGTATGCGTTTTTTTCTGAATATATTCAGGAAAAAACGCATACGCCCTTTTTGGCCAAGGGCATCATTGTCAACGTTTTGCCGCTTTTCATGTGCTTTAAAGGCGATTCGAATCTTCCTCCTGAAATCTGTTTCCTGCAATTCTGCCTTGATTTCAAATCCTCTTCTTTGCCTTCCCTCAATATATTTGTGGACGAGAGTTATCATTTATAACTCTGCAGGTTTGTGAATTGCAGTGCCCTGAAGCTCCATTTTACAACTCGCTTTTTTGGGAGCTGGCCGCAAAAGCGCAGGATGGCTTCAGGCCCTGTTCTGGTTCCAGGGGGGAGGATGAGCCTGTGGTTAATTCTTCTTCCTGATGGGAAAATAGAGTGACCTGTGCCTGTCCCAACACCAAGAGCTAGTCTCTCACTAGTTCCCCGTTTACCCGTTCATCCTCAGGAGAAATTGCAACCTGTACGGAAAAGGAGGTTAAAGGTGCTGATGCTCCAAGTAGAGAGATTATTAGTAAAGCGGCTGGAATGGCGAACCCGGGCACAAGGAGAAGAGAAATGAGGTGCGTTTTAGAAACCTTTCCCCATCACATGGTGTACCATCTTTTTGTTTTCTCATGCATGTTTTCGATGTAGGAAGATGCCCTTGAACCTGGAGATTTGGGACCCATGCGATGGGTACCACGCAGTATTACTTTAAACGGTCTGCGTTTGCTCACCCAACCTCACCAAACCTCTCAGCCCCAAGAGTGTCCACCCTTATGTCTCATCCAGCTGTGGGTCTAGATATGGTCAATCCAGGTTGCATCAAAGCCCCTGAACGCATTGTGTAAGAATTTCTCTCTCTTTCACTGTCTTTGTTTCATGGGTTTGTAAAAGTAATTTATTTTTATAATGGGGTTTAGCTGCTTTTCACTGCTGTGTTTATGCCGCTTTACACCCACTTGACACACTAACAGAGAGATATCAATACATAGGTTTTAAGATTATTACTAGTCAGATATATTCTTGTGCGGTGAATAGGGCGTGTTGAGTCCAGTTCTCTGAGCAAGGAGTAGGTCTTGTCTATTACATATTGGGTTTATGGAACGGTATCTGAGCTAATTTGAAACCCTTGTTTTATGTATCACCCCACCTCACCTTTCCCGTTAAGCAGCCATAGTGTGTTTTCTGCATGTGTGACTCTGTTCTGTTTTGTAATTCAGTTCAAGTGTAACGGTTTTTACATTCCCTCTATAAGTGATACCTTATGAGAAGTGTCCTTTTCTGTGTGACTTATTTCACTTAGAATCGTCGTACCTAAATCCACTCATCATGCTGCTACTAGCCTTATGACATTGATTTCATGGCTGAGTGATATTCCATTGTACATAAGGACCACAACTTCTTTATCCATTTTTCTCTTTCCTGGGATATTGAAGGTGGAATGAAGTGGAGGTCCTGGTCAACAGAGCAGCCCTAAACTTTGGGGTGCTTGTGTCTTGCTGATTTTTCATTTTCCCAATTTATACCCCCATGAGTGGAAGTGCCCTATGCTCTCTAACCTGTGTTTTTTGGATGTTTCCGGACACACCGTACACTTCTCCAGAGTGGCTGTTGGCAATTTACATCCCGCCCATCAGTGTAGCAAGGCTCCCATTTCTCCATGGCCTGTCCTGCATTTCTGGTTTTGAGACTTTTTTCAGCATGGCCCTTTTGACCGATGGGTAGCGAGTCTTCTTTGTAGCGCTGATTTGCCTTTCCAGGTTGCTTGGTTGGCCAAAAAGGGCGTATGCGTTTTTTTCTGAATATATTCAGGAAAAAACGCATACGCCCTTTTTGGCCAAGGGCATCATTGTCAACGTTTTGCCGCTTTTCATGTGCTTTAAAGGCGATTCGAATCTACCTCCTGAAATCTGTTTCCTGCAATTCTGCCTTGATTTCAAATCCTCTTCTTTGCCTTCCCTCAATATATTTGTGGACGAGAGTTATCATTTATAACTCTGCAGGTTTGTGAATTGCAGTGCCCTGAAGCTCCATTTTACAACTCGCTTTTTTGGGAGCTGGCCGCAAAAGCGCAGGATGGCTTCAGGCCCTCTTCTGGTTCCAGGGGGGAGGATGAGCCCGTGGTTAATTCTTCTTCCTGATGGGAAAATAGGGTGACCTGTGCCTGTCCCAACACCAAGAGCTAGTCTCTCACTAGTTCCCCGTCTACCTGTTCATCCTCAGGAGAAATTGCAACCTGTACGGAACAGGAGGTTAAAGGTGCTGATGCTCCAAGTAGAGAGATTATTAGTAAAGCGGCTGGAATGGCGAACCCGGGCACAAGGAGAAGAGAAATGAGGTGCGTTTTGGAAACCTTTCCCCATCACATGGTGTACCATCTTTTTGTTTTCTCATGCATGTTTTCGATGTAGGAAGATGCCCTTGAACCTGGAGATTTGGGTCCCATGGGATGGGTACCACGCAGTATTACTTTAAAGGGTCTGCGTTTGCTCACCCAACCTCACCAAACCTCTCAGCCCCAAGAGTGTCCACCCTTATGTCTCATCCAGCTGTGGGTCTAGATATGGTCAATCCAGGTTGCATCACAGCCCCTGAACGCATTGTGTAAGAATTTCTCTCTCTTCCACTGTCTTTGTTTCATGGGTTTGTAAAAGTAATTTATTTTTATAATGGGGTTTAGCTGCTTTTCACTGCTGTGTTTATGCCGCTTTACACCCACTTGACACACTAACAGTGAGATATCAATACATAGGTTTTAAGATTATTACTAGTCAGATATATTCTTGTGTGGTGAATAGGGTGTGTTGAGTCCAGTTCTCTGAGCAAGGAGTAGGTCTTGTCTATTACATATTGGGTTTATGGAATGGTATCTGAGCTAATTTCAAACCCTTGTTTTATGTATCACCCCACCTCACCTTTCCCGTTAAGCAGCCATAGTGTGTTTTCTGCATGTGTGACTCTGTTCTGTTTTGTAATTCAGTTCAAGTGTAACTGTTTTTACATTCCCTCTATAAGTGATACCTTATGAGATGTGTCCTTTTCTGTGTGACTTATTTCACTTAGAATCGTCGTACCTAAATCCACTCATCATGCTGCTACTAGCCTTATGACATTGATTTCATGGCTGAGTGATATTCCATTGTACATAAGGACCACAACTTCTTTATCCATTTTTCTCTTTCCTGGGATATTGAAGGTGGAATGAAGTGGAGGTCCTTGTCAACAGAGCAGACCTAAACTTTGGGGTGCTTGTGTCTTGCTGATTTTTCATTTTCCCAATTTATACCCCCATGAGTGGAAGTGCCCTATGCTCTCTAAGCTGTGTTTTTTAGATGTTTCAGGACACACCGTACACTTCTCCAGAGTGGCTGTTGGCAATTTACATCCCGCTCATCAGTGTAGCAAGGCTCCCATTTCTCCATGGCCTGTCCTGCATTTCTGGTTTTGAGACTTTTTTCAGCATGGCCCTTTTGACCGATGGGTAGCGAGTCTTCTTTGTAGCGCTGATTTGCCTTTCCAGGTTGTTTGGTTGGCCAAAAAGGGCGTATGCGTTTTTTCCTGAATATATTCAGGAAAAAACGCATACGCCCTTTTTGGCCAAGGGCATCATTGTCAACGTTTTGCCGCTTTTCATGTGCTTTAAAGGCGATTCGAATCTACCTCCTGAAATCTGTTTCCTGCAATTCTGCCTTGATTTCAAATCCTCTTCTTTGCCTTCCCTCAATATATTTGTGGACGAGAGTTATCATTTATAACTCTGCAGGTTTGTGAATTGCAGTGCCCTGAAGCTCCATTTTACAACTCGCTTTTTTGGGAGCTGGCCGCAAAAGCACAGGATGGCTTCAGGCCCTGTTCTGGTTCCGGGGGGGAGGATGAGCCTGTGGTTAATTCTTCTTCCTGATGGGAAAATAGAGTGACCTCTGCCTGTCCCAACACCAAGAGCTAGTCTCTCACTGGTTCCCCGTCTACCCGTTCATCCTCAGGACAAATTGCAACCTGTACGGAACAGGAGGTTAAAGGTGCTGATGCTCCAAGTAGGGAGATTATTAGTAAAGCGGCTGGAATGGCGAACCCGGGCACAAGGAGAAGAGAAATGAGGTGCGTTTTAGAAACCTTTCCCCATCACATGGTGTACCATCTTTTTGTTTTCTCATGCATGTTTTCGATGTAGGAAGATGCCCTTGAACCTGGAGATTTGCGACCCATGCGATGGGGACCACGCAGTATTACTTTAAAGGGTCTGCGTTTGCTCACCCAACCTCACCAAACCTCTCAGCCCCAAGAGTGTCCACCCTTATGTCTGATCCAGCTGTGGGCCTAGATATGGTCAATCCAGGTTGCATCACAGCCCCTGAACGCATTGTGTAAGAATTTCTCTCTCTTTTACTGTCTTTGTTTCATGGGTTTGTAAAAGTAATTTATTTTTATAATGGGGTTTAGCTGCTTTTCACTGCTGTGTTTATGCCGCTTTACACCCACTTGACACACTAACAGAGAGATATCAATACATAGGTTTTAAGATTATTACTCGTCATATATATTCTTGTGCGGTGAATAGGGTGTGTTGAGTCCAGTTCTCTGAGCAAGGAGTAGGTCTTGTCTATTACATATTGGGTTTATGGAACGGTATCTGAGCTAATTTGAAACCCTTGTTTTATGTATCACCCCACCTCACCTTTCCCGTTAAGCAGCCATAGTGTGTTTTCTGCATGTGTGACTCTGTTCTGTTTTGTAATTCAGTTCAAGTGTAACGGTTTTTACATTCCCTCTATAAGTGATACCTTATGAGAAGTGTCCTTTTCTGTGTGACTTATTTCACTTAGAATCGTCGTACCTAAATCCACTCATCATGCTGCTACTAGCCTTATGACATTGATTTCATGGCTGAGTGATATTCCATTGTACATAAGGACCACAACTTCTTTATCCATTTTTCTCTTTCCTGGGATATTGAAGGTGGAATGAAGTGGAGGTCCTGGTCAACAGAGCAGCCCTAAACTTTGGGGTGCTTGTGTCTTGCTGATTTTTCATTTTCCCAATTTATACCCCCATGAGTGGAAGTGCCCTATGCTCTCTAAGCTGTGTTTTTTGGATGTTTCCGGACACACCGTACACTTCTCCAGAGTGGCTGTTGGCAATTTACATCCCGCCCATCAGTGTAGCAAGGCTCCCATTTCTCCATGGCCTGTCCTGCATTTCTGGTTTTGAGACTTTTTTCAGCATGGCCCTTTTGACCGATGGGTAGCGAGTCTTCTTTGTAGCGCTGATTTGCCTTTCCAGGTTGCTTGGTTGGCCAAAAAGGGCGTATGCGTTTTTTCCTGAATATATTCAGGAAAAAACGCATACGCCCTTTTTGGCCAAGGGCATCATTGTCAACGTTTTGCCGCTTTTCATGTGCTTTAAAGGCGATTCGAATCTACCTCCTGAAATCTGTTTCCTGCAATTCTGCCTTGATTTCAAATCCTCTTCTTTGCCTTCCCTCAATATATTTGTGGACGAGAGTTATCATTTATAACTCTGCAGGTTTGTGAATTGCAGTGCCCTGAAGCTCCATTTTACAACTCGCTTTTTTGGGAGCTGGCCGCAAAAGCGCAGGATGGCTTCAGGCCCTGTTCTGGTTCCGGGGGGGAGGATGAGCCTGTGGTTAATTCTTCTTCCTGATGGGAAAATAGAGTGACCTGTGCCTGTCCCAAAACCAAGAGCTAGTCTCTCACTGGTTCCCCATCTACCCGTTCATCCTCAGGACAAATTGCAACCTGTACGGAACAGGAGGTTAAAGGTGCTGATGCTCCAAGTAGGGAGATTATTAGTAAAGCGTCTGGAATGGTGAAGGCGGGCACAAGGAGAAGGGAAATGAGGTGCGTTTTAGAAACCTTTCCCCATCACATGGTGTACCATCTTTTTGTTTGCTCATGCATGTTTTCGATGTAGGAAGATGCCCTTGAACCTGTAGATTTGGGACCCATGCAATGGGTACCACGCAGTATTACTTTAAAGGGTCTGCGTTTGCTCACCCAACCTCACCAAACCTCTCAGCCCCAAGAGTGTCCACCCTTATGTCTCATCCAGCTGTGGGTCTAGATATGGTCAATCCAGGTTGCATCACAGCCCCTGAACGCATTGTGTAAGAATTTCTCTCTCTTTCACTGTCTTTGTTTCATGGGTTTGTAAAAGTAATTTATTTTTATAATGGGGTTTAGCTGCTTTTCACTGCTGTGTTTATGCCGCTTTACACCCACTTGACACACTAACAGAGAGATATCAATACATAGGTTTTAAGATTATTACTAGTCAGATATATTCTTGTGCGGTGAATAGGGCGTGTTGAGTCCAGTTCTCTGAGCAAGGAGTAGGTCTTGTCTATTACATATTGGGTTTATGGAACGGTATCTGAGCTAATTTGAAACCCTTGTTTTATGTATCACCCCACCTCACCTTTCCCGTTAAGCAGCCATAGTGTGTTTTCTGCATGTGTGACTCTGTTCTGTTTTGTAATTCAGTTCAAGTGTAACGGTTTTTACATTCCCTCTATAAGTGATACCTTATGAGAAGTGTCCTTTTCTGTGTGACTTATTTCACTTAGAATCGTCGTACCTAAATCCACTCATCATGCTGCTACTAGCCTTATGACATTGATTTCATGGCTGAGTGATATTCCATTGTACATAAGGACCACAACTTCTTTATCCATTTTTCTCTTTCCTGGGATATTGAAGGTGGAATGAAGTGGAGGTCCTTGTCAACAGAGCAGCCCTAAACTTTGGGGTGCTTGTGTCTTGCTGATTTTTCATTTTCCCAATTTATACCCCCATGAGTGGAAGTGCCCTATGCTCTCTAAGCTGTGTTTTTTAGATGTTTCAGGACACACCGTACACTTCTCCAGAGTGGCTGTTGGCAATTTACATCCCGCTCATCAGTGTAGCAAGGCTCCCATTTCTCCATGGCCTGTCCTGTATTTCTGGTTTTGAGACTTTTTTCAGCATGGCCCTTTTGACCGATGGGTAGCGAGTCTTCTTTGTAGCGCTGATTTGCCTTTCCAGGTTGCTTGGTTGGCCAAAAAGGGCGTATGCGTTTTTTCCTGAATATATTCAGGAAAAAACGCATACGCCCTTTTTGGCCAAGGGCATCATTGTCAACGTTTTGCCGCTTTTCATGTGCTTTAAAGGCGATTCGAATCTACCTCCTGAAATCTGTTTCCTGCAATTCTGCCTTGATTTCAAATCCTCTTCTTTGCCTTCCCTCAATATATTTGTGGACGAGAGTTATCATTTATAACTCTGCAGGTTTGTGAATTGCAGTGCCCTGAAGCTCCATTTTACAACTCGTTTTTTTGGGAGTTGGCCGCAAAAGCGCAGGATGGCTTCAGGCCCTGTTCTGGTTCCGGGGGGGAGGATTAGCCTGTGGTTAATTCTTCTTCCTGATGGGAAAATAGAGTGACCTCTGCCTGTCCCAACACCAAGAGCTAGTCTCTCACTGGTTCCCCGTCTACCCGTTCATCCTCAGGACAAATTGCAACCTGTACGGAACAGGAGGTTAAAGGTGCTGATGCTCCAAGTAGGGAGATTATTAGTAAAGTGGCTGGAATGGCGAACCCGGGCACAAGGAGAAGAGAAATGAGGTGCGTTTTAGAAACCTTTCCCCATCACATGGTGTACCATCTTTTTGTTTTCTCATGCATGTTTTCGATGTAGGAAGATGCCCTTGAACCTGGAGATTTGCGACCCATGCGATGGGGACCACGCAGTATTACTTTAAAGGGTCTGCGTTTGCTCACCCAACCTCACCAAACCTCTCAGCCCCAAGAGTGTCCACCCTTATGTCTCATCCAGCTGTGGGTCTAGATATGGTCAATCCAGGTTGCATCACAGCCCCTGAACGCATTGTGTAAGAATTTCTCTCTCTTTCACTGTCTTTGTTTCATGGGTTTGTAAAAGTAATTTATTTTTATAATGGGGTTTAGCTGCTTTTCACTGCTGTGTTTATGCCGCTTTACACCCACTTGACACACTAACAGAGAGATATCAATACATAGGTTTTAAGATTATTACTAGTCAGATATATTCTTGTGCGGTGAATAGGGCGTGTTGAGTCCAGTTCTCTGAGCAAGGAGTAGGTCTTGTCTATTACATATTGGGTTTATGGAATGGTATCTGAGCTAATTTGAAACCCTTGTTTTATGTATCACCCCACCTCACCTTTCCCGTTAAGCAGCCATAGTGTGTTTTCTGCATGTGTGACTCTGTTCTGTTTTGTAATTCAGTTCAAGTGTAACGGTTTTGACATTCCCTCTATAAGTGATACCTTATGAGAAGTGTCCTTTTCTGTGTGACTTATTTCACTTAGAATCGTCGTACCTAAATCCACTCATCATGCTGCTACTAGCCTTATGACATTGATTTCATGGCTGAGTGATATTCCATTGTACATAAGGACCACAACTTCTTTATCCATTTTTCTCTTTCCTGGGATATTGAAGGTGGAATGAAGTGGAGGTCCTTGTCAACAGAGCAGACCTAAACTTTGGGGTGCTTGTGTCTTGCTGATTTTTCATTTTCCCAATTTATACCCCCATGAGTGGAAGTGCCCTATGCTCTCTAAGCTGTGTTTTTTAGATGTTTCAGGACACACCGTACACTTCTCCAGAGTGGCTGTTGGCAATTTACATCCCGCCCATCAGTGTAGCAAGGCTCCCATTTCTCCATGGCCTGTCCTGCATTTCTGGTTTTGAGACTTTTTTCAGCATGGCCCTTTTGACCGATGGGTAGCGAGTCTTATTTGTAGCGCTGATTTGCCTTTCCAGGTTGCTTGGTTGGCCAAAAAGGGCGTATGCGTTTTTTTCTGAATATATTCAGGAAAAAACGCATACGCCCTTTTTGGCCAAGGGCATCATTGTCAACGTTTTGCCGCTTTTCATGTGCTTTAAAGGCGATTCGAATCTTCCTCCTGAAATCTGTTTCCTGCAATTCTGCCTTGATTTCAAATCCTCTTCTTTGCCTTCCCTCAATATATTTGTGGACGAGAGTTATCATTTATAACTCTGCAGGTTTGTGAATTGCAGTGCCCTGAAGCTCCATTTTACAACTCGCTTTTTTGGGAGCTGGCCGCAAAAGCGCAGGATGGCTTCAGGCCCTGTTCTGGTTCCGGGGGGGAGGATGAGCCTGTGGTTAATTCTTCTTCCTGATGGGAAAATAGAGTGACCTGTGCCTGTCCCAAAACCAAGAGCTAGTCTCTCACTGGTTCCCCATCTACCCGTTCATCCTCAGGACAAATTGCAACCTGTACGGAACAGGAGGTTAAAGGTGCTGATGCTCCAAGTAGGGAGATTATTAGTAAAGCGTCTGGAATGGTGAAGGCGGGCACAAGGAGAAGGGAAATGAGGTGCGTTTTAGAAACCTTTCCCCATCACATGGTGTACCATCTTTTTGTTTGCTCATGCATGTTTTCGATGTAGGAAGATGCCCTTGAACCTGTAGATTTGGGACCCATGCAATGGGTACCACGCAGTATTACTTTAAAGGGTCTGCGTTTGCTCACCCAACCTCACCAAACCTCTCAGCCCCAAGAGTGTCCACCCTTATGTCTCATCCAGCTGTGGGTCTAGATATGGTCAATCCAGGTTGCATCACAGCCCCTGAACGCATTGTGTAAGAATTTCTCTCTCTTTCACTGTCTTTGTTTCATGGGTTTGTAAAAGTAATTTATTTTTATAATGGGGTTTAGCTGCTTTTCACTGCTGTGTTTATGCCGCTTTACACCCACTTGACACACTAACAGAGAGATATCAATACATAGGTTTTAAGATTATTACTAGTCAGATATATTCTTGTGCGGTGAATAGGGCGTGTTGAGTCCAGTTCTCTGAGCAAGGAGTAGGTCTTGTCTATTACATATTGGGTTTATGGAACGGTATCTGAGCTAATTTGAAACCCTTGTTTTATGTATCACCCCACCTCACCTTTCCCGTTAAGCAGCCATAGTGTGTTTTCTGCATGTGTGACTCTGTTCTGTTTTGTAATTCAGTTCAAGTGTAACGGTTTTTACATTCCCTCTATAAGTGATACCTTATGAGAAGTGTCCTTTTCTGTGTGACTTATTTCACTTAGAATCGTCGTACCTAAATCCACTCATCATGCTGCTACTAGCCTTATGACATTGATTTCATGGCTGAGTGATATTCCATTGTACATAAGGACCACAACTTCTTTATCCATTTTTCTCTTTCCTGGGATATTGAAGGTGGAATGAAGTGGAGGTCCTTGTCAACAGAGCAGCCCTAAACTTTGGGGTGCTTGTGTCTTGCTGATTTTTCATTTTCCCAATTTATACCCCCATGAGTGGAAGTGCCCTATGCTCTCTAAGCTGTGTTTTTTAGATGTTTCAGGACACACCGTACACTTCTCCAGAGTGGCTGTTGGCAATTTACATCCCGCTCATCAGTGTAGCAAGGCTCCCATTTCTCCATGGCCTGTCCTGTATTTCTGGTTTTGAGACTTTTTTCAGCATGGCCCTTTTGACCGATGGGTAGCGAGTCTTCTTTGTAGCGCTGATTTGCCTTTCCAGGTTGCTTGGTTGGCCAAAAAGGGCGTATGCGTTTTTTCCTGAATATATTCAGGAAAAAACGCATACGCCCTTTTTGGCCAAGGGCATCATTGTCAACGTTTTGCCGCTTTTCATGTGCTTTAAAGGCGATTCGAATCTACCTCCTGAAATCTGTTTCCTGCAATTCTGCCTTGATTTCAAATCCTCTTCTTTGCCTTCCCTCAATATATTTGTGGACGAGAGTTATCATTTATAACTCTGCAGGTTTGTGAATTGCAGTGCCCTGAAGCTCCATTTTACAACTCGTTTTTTTGGGAGTTGGCCGCAAAAGCGCAGGATGGCTTCAGGCCCTGTTCTGGTTCCGGGGGGGAGGATTAGCCTGTGGTTAATTCTTCTTCCTGATGGGAAAATAGAGTGACCTCTGCCTGTCCCAACACCAAGAGCTAGTCTCTCACTGGTTCCCCGTCTACCCGTTCATCCTCAGGACAAATTGCAACCTGTACGGAACAGGAGGTTAAAGGTGCTGATGCTCCAAGTAGGGAGATTATTAGTAAAGTGGCTGGAATGGCGAACCCGGGCACAAGGAGAAGAGAAATGAGGTGCGTTTTAGAAACCTTTCCCCATCACATGGTGTACCATCTTTTTGTTTTCTCATGCATGTTTTCGATGTAGGAAGATGCCCTTGAACCTGGAGATTTGCGACCCATGCGATGGGGACCACGCAGTATTACTTTAAAGGGTCTGCGTTTGCTCACCCAACCTCACCAAACCTCTCAGCCCCAAGAGTGTCCACCCTTATGTCTGATCCAGCTGTGGGTCTAGATATGGTCAATCCAGGTTGCATCACAGCCCCTGAACGCATTGTGTAAGAATTTCTCTCTCTTTCACTGTCTTTGTTTCATGGGTTTGTAAAAGTAATTTATTTTTATAATGGGGTTTAGCTGCTTTTCACTGCTGTGTTTATGCCGCTTTACACCCACTTGACACACTAACAGAGAGATATCAATACATAGGTTTTAAGATTATTACTAGTCAGATATATTCTTGTGCGGTGAATAGGGCGTGTTGAGTCCAGTTCTCTGAGCAAGGAGTAGGTCTTGTCTATTACATATTGGGTTTATGGAATGGTATCTGAGCTAATTTGAAACCCTTGTTTTATGTATCACCCCACCTCACCTTTCCCGTTAAGCAGCCATAGTGTGTTTTCTGCATGTGTGACTCTGTTCTGTTTTGTAATTCAGTTCAAGTGTAACGGTTTTGACATTCCCTCTATAAGTGATACCTTATGAGAAGTGTCCTTTTCTGTGTGACTTATTTCACTTAGAATCGTCGTACCTAAATCCACTCATCATGCTGCTACTAGCCTTATGACATTGATTTCATGGCTGAGTGATATTCCATTGTACATAAGGACCACAACTTCTTTATCCATTTTTCTCTTTCCTGGGATATTGAAGGTGGAATGAAGTGGAGGTCCTTGTCAACAGAGCAGACCTAAACTTTGGGGTGCTTGTGTCTTGCTGATTTTTCATTTTCCCAATTTATACCCCCATGAGTGGAAGTGCCCTATGCTCTCTAAGCTGTGTTTTTTAGATGTTTCAGGACACACCGTACACTTCTCCAGAGTGGCTGTTGGCAATTTACATCCCGCCCATCAGTGTAGCAAGGCTCCCATTTCTCCATGGCCTGTCCTGCATTTCTGGTTTTGAGACTTTTTTCAGCATGGCCCTTTTGACCGATGGGTAGCGAGTCTTATTTGTAGCGCTGATTTGCCTTTCCAGGTTGCTTGGTTGGCCAAAAAGGGCGTATGCGTTTTTTTCTGAATATATTCAGGAAAAAACGCATACGCCCTTTTTGGCCAAGGGCATCATTGTCAACGTTTTGCCGCTTTTCATGTGCTTTAAAGGCGATTCGAATCTTCCTCCTGAAATCTGTTTCCTGCAATTCTGCCTTGATTTCAAATCCTCTTCTTTGCCTTCCCTCAATATATTTGTGGACGAGAGTTATCATTTATAACTCTGCAGGTTTGTGAATTGCAGTGCCCTGAAGCTCCATTTTACAACTCGCTTTTTTGGGAGCTGGCCGCAAAAGCGCAGGATGGCTTCAGGCTCTGTTCTGGTTCCAGGGGGGAGGATGAGCCTGTGGTTAATTCTTCTTCCTGATGGGAAAATAGAGTGACCTGTGCCTGTCCCAACACCAAGAGCTAGTCTCTCACTAGTTCCCCGTCTACCCGTTCATCCTCAGGAGAAATTGCAACCTGTACGGAAAAGGAGGTTAAAGGTGCTGATGCTCCAAGTAGAGAGATTATTAGTAAAGCGGCTGGAATGGCGAACCCGGGCACAAGGAGAAGAGAAATGAGGTGCGTTTTAGAAACCTTTCCCCATCACATGGTGTACCATCTTTTTGTTTTCTCATGCATGTTTTCAATGTAGGAAGATGCCCTTGAACCTGGAGATTTGGGACCCATGCGATGGGTACCACGCAGTATTACTTTAAACGGTCTGCGTTTGCTCACCCAACCTCACCAAACCTCTCAGCCCCAAGAGTGTCCACCCTTATGTCTCATCCAGCTGTGGGTCTAGATATGGTCAATCCAGGTTGCATCACAGCCCCTGAACGCATTGTGTAAGAATTTCTCTCTCTTCCACTGTCTTTGTTTCATGGGTTTTTCGAAGTAATTTATTTTTATAATGGGGTTTAGCTGCTTTTCACTGCTGTGTTTATGCCGCTTTACACCCACTTGACACACTAACAGTGAGATATCAATACATAGGTTTTAAGATTATTACTAGTCAGATATATTCTTGTGCGGTGAATAGGGTGTGCTGAGTCCAGTTCTCTGAGCAAGGAGTAGGTCTTGTCTATTACATATTGGGTTTATGGAATGGTATCTGAGCTAATTTGAAACCCTTGTTTTATGTATCACCCCACCTCACCTTTCCCGTTAAGCAGCCATAGTGTGTTTTCTGCATGTGTGACTCTGTTCTGTTTTGTAATTCAGTTCAAGTGTAACTGTTTTTACATTCCCTCTATAAGTGATACATTATGAGAAGTGTCCTTTTCTGTGTGACTTATTTCACTTAGAATCGTCGTACCTAAATCCACTCATCATGCTGCTACTAGCCTTATGACATTGATTTCATGGCTGAGTGATATTCCATTGTACATAAGGACCACAACTTCTTTATCCATTTTTCTCTTTCCTGTGATATTGAAGGTGGAATGAAGTGGAGGTCCTTGTCAACAGAGCAGCCCTAAACTTTGGGGTGCTTGTGTCTTGCTGATTTTTCATTTTCCCAATTTATACCCCCATGAGTGGAAGTGCCCTATGCTCTCTAAGCTGTGTTTTTTAGATGTTTCAGGACACACCGTACACTTCTCCAGAGTGGCTGTTGGCAATTTACATCCCGCCCATCAGTGTAGCAAGGCTCCCATTTCTCCATGGCCTGTCCTGCATTTCTGGTTTTGAGACTTTTTTCAGCATGGCCCTTTTGACCGATGGGTAGCGAGTCTTCTTTGTAGCGCTGATTTGCCTTTCCAGGTTGCTTGGTTGGCCAAAAAGGGCGTATGCGTTTTTTCCTGAATATATTCAGGAAAAAACGCATACGCCCTTTTTGGCCAAGGGCATCATTGTCAACGTTTTGCCGCTTTTCATGTGCTTTAAAGGCGATTCGAATCTACCTCCTGAAATCTGTTTCCTGCAATTCTGCCTTGATTTCAAATCCTCTTCTTTGCCTTCCCTCAATATATTTGTGGACGAGAGTTATCATTTATAACTCTGCAGGTTTGTGAATTGCAGTGCCCTGAAGCTCCATTTTACAACTCGCTTTATTGGGAGCTGGCCGCAAAAGCACAGGATGGCTTCAGGCCCTGTTCTGGTTCCGGGGGGGAGGATGAGCCTGTGGTTAATTCTTCTTCCTGATGGGAAAATAGAGTGACCTCTGCCTGTCCCAACACCAAGAGCTAGTCTCTCACTGGTTCCCCGTCTACCCGTTCATCCTCAGGACAAATTGCAACCTGTACGGAACAGGAGGTTAAAGGTGCTGATGCTCCAAGTAGGGAGATTATTAGTAAAGCGGCTGGAATGTTGAACCCGGGCACAAGGAGAAGAGAAATGAGGTGCGTTTTAGAAACCTTTCCCCATCACATGGGGTACCATCTTTTTGTTTTCTCATGCATGTTTTCGATGTAGGAAGATGCCCTTGAACCTGGAGATTTGCGACCCATGCGATGGGGACCACGCAGTATTACTTTAAAGGGTCTGCGTTTGCTCACCCAACCTCACCAAACCTCTCAGCCCCAAGAGTGTCCACCCTTATGTCTGATCCAGCTGTGGGTCTAGATATGGTCAATCCAGGTTGCATCACAGCCCCTGAACGCATTGTGTAAGAATTTCTCTCTCTTTCAATGTCTTGGTTTCATGGGTTTTTCGAAGTAATTTATTTTTATAATGGCGTTTAGCTGCTTTTCACTGCTGTGTTTATGCCGCTTTACACCCACTTGACACACTAACAGTGAGATATCAATACATAGGTTTTAAGATTATTACTAGTCAGATATATTCTTGTGCGGTGAATAGGGTGTGTTGAGTCCAGTTCTCTGAGCAAGGAGTAGGTCTTGTCTATTACATATTGGGTTTATGGAATGGTATCTGAGCTAATTTGAAACCCTTGTTTTATGTATCACCCCACCTCACCTTTCCCGTTAAGCAGCCATAGTGTGTTTTCTGCATGTGTGACTCTGTTCTGTTTTGTAATTCAGTTCAAGTGTAACGCTTTTGACATTCCCTCTATAAGTGATACCTTATGAGAAGTGTCCTTTTCTGTGTGACTTATTTCACTTAGAATCGTCGTACCTAAATCCACTCATCATGCTGCTACTAGCCTTATGACATTGATTTCATGGCTGAGTGATATTCCATTGTACATAAGGACCACAACTTCTTTATCCATTTTTCTCTTTCCTGGGATATTGAAGGTGGAATGAAGTGGAGGTCCTTGTCAACAGAGCAGACCTAAACTTTGGGGTGCTTGTGTCTTGCTGATTTTTCATTTTCCCAATTTATACCCCCATGAGTGGAAGTGCCCTATGCTCTCTAAGCTGTGTTTTGTAGATGTTTCAGGACACACCGTACACTTCTCCAGAGTGGCTGTTGGCAATTTACATCCCGCTCATCAGTGTAGCAAGGCTCCCATTTCTCCATGGCCTGTCCTGCATTTCTGGTTTTGAGACTTTTTTCAGCATGGCCCTTTTGACCGATGGGTAGCGAGTCTTCTTTGTAGCGCTGATTTGCCTTTCCAGGTTGCTTGGTTGGCCAAAAAGGGCGTATGCGTTTTTTCCTGAATATATTCAGGAAAAAACGCATACGCCCTTTTTGGCCAAGGGCATCATTGTCAACGTTTTGCCGCTTTTCATGTGCTTTAAAGGCGATTCGAATCTACCTCCTAAAATCTGTTTCCTGCAATTCTGCCTTGATTTCAAATCCTCTTCTTTGCCTTCCCTCAATATATTTGTGGACGAGAGTTATCATTTATAACTCTGCAGGTTTGTGAATTGCAGTGCCCTGAAGCTCCATTTTACAACTCGCTTTTTTGGGAGCTGGCCGCAAAAGCACAGGATGGCTTCAGGCCCTGTTCTGGTTCCGGGGGGGAGGATGAGCCTGTGGTTAATTCTTCTTCCTGATGGGAAAATAGAGTGACCTCTGCCTGTCCCAACACCAAGAGCTAGTCTCTCACTAGTTCCCCGTCTACCCGTTCATCCTCAGGAGAAATTGCAAACTGTACGGAACAGGAGGTTAAAGGTGCTGATGCTCCAAGTAGAGAGATTATTAGTAAAGCGGCTGGAATGGCGAACCCGGGCACAAGGAGAAGAGAAATGAGGTGCGTTTTAGAAACCTTTCCCCATCACATGGTGTACCATCTTTTTGTTTTCTCATGCATGTTTTCGATGTAGGAAGATGCCCTTGAACCTGGAGATTTGGGACCCATGCGATGGGTACCACGCAGTATTACTTTAAACGGTCTGCGTTTGCTCACCCAACCTCACCAAACCTCTCAGCCCCAAGAGTGTCCACCCTTATGTCTCATCCAGCTGTGGGTCTAGATATGGTCAATCCAGGTTGCATCACAGCCCCTGAACGCATTGTGTAAGAATTTCTCTCTCTTCCACTGTCTTTGTTTCATGGGTTTGTAAAAGTAATTTATTTTTATAATGGGGTTTAGCTGCTTTTCACTGCTGTGTTTATGCCGCTTTACACCCACTTGACACACTAACAGTGAGATATCAATACATAGGTTTTAAGATTATTACTAGTCAGATATATTCTTGTGCGGTGAATAGGGTGTGCTGAGTCCAGTTCTCTGAGCAAGGAGTAGGTCTTGTCTATTACATATTGGGTTTATGGAATGGTATCTGAGCTAATTTGAAACCCTTGTTTTATGTATCACCCCACCTCACCTTTCCCGTTAAGCAGCCATAGTGTGTTTTCTGCATGTGTGACTCTGTTCTGTTTTGTAATTCAGTTCAAGTGTAACTGTTTTTACATTCCCTCTATAAGTGATACATTATGAGAAGTGTCCTTTTCTGTGTGACTTATTTCACTTAGAATCGTCGTACCTAAATCCACTCATCATGCTGCTACTAGCCTTATGACATTGATTTCATGGCTGAGTGATATTCCATTGTACATAAGGACCACAACTTCTTTATCCATTTTTCTCTTTCCTGGGATATTGAAGGTGGAATGAAGTGGAGGTCCTTGTCAACAGAGCAGACCTAAACTTTGGGGTGCTTGTGTCTTGCTGATTTTTCATTTTCCCAATTTATACCCCCATGAGTGGAAGTGCCCTATGCTCTCTAAGCTGTGTTTTTTAGATGTTTCAGGACACACCGTACACTTCTCCAGAGTGGCTGTTGGCAATTTACATCCCGCTCATCAGTGTAGCAAGGCTCCCATTTCTCCATGGCCTGTCCTGCATTTCTGGTTTTGAGACTTTTTTCAGCATGGCCCTTTTGACCGATGGGTAGCGAGTCTTCTTTGTAGCGCTGATTTGCCTTTCCAGGTTGCTTGGTTGGCCAAAAAGGGCGTATGCGTTTTTTCCTGAATATATTCAGGAAAAAACGCATACGCCCTTTTTGGCCAAGGGCATCATTGTCAACGTTTTGCCGCTTTTCATGTGCTTTAAAGGCGATTCGAATCTACCTCCTGAAATCTGTTTCCTGCAATTCTGCCTTGATTTCAAATCCTCTTCTTTGCCTTCCCTCAATATATTTGTGGACGAGAGTTATCATTTATAACTCTGCAGGTTTGTGAATTGCAGTGCCCTGAAGCTCCATTTTACAACTCGCTTTTTTGGGAGCTGGCCGCAAAAGCACAGGATGGCTTCAGGCCCTGTTCTGGTTCCGGGGGGGAGGATGAGCCTGTGGTTAATTCTTCTTCCTGATGGGAAAATTGAGTGACCTGTGCCTGTCCCAACACCAAGAGCTAGTCTCTCACTGGTTCCCCGTCTACCCGTTCATCCTCAGGACAAATTGCAACCTGTACGGAACAGGAGGTTAAAGGTGCTGATGCTCCAAGTAGGGAGATTATTAGTAAAGCGTCTGGAATGGTGAAGCCGGGCACAAGGAGAAGGGAAATGAGGTGCGTTTTAGAAACCTTTCCCCATCACATGGTGTACCATCTTTTTGTTTGCTCATGCATGTTTTCGATGTAGGAAGATGCCCTTGAACCTGTAGATTTGGGACCCATGCAATGGGTACCACGCAGTATTACTTTAAACGGTCTGCGTTTGCTCACCCAACCTCACCAAACCTCTCAGCCCCAAGAGTGTCCACCCTTATGTCTCATCCAGCTGTGGGTCTAGATATGGTCAATCCAGGTTGCATCACAGCCCCTGAACGCATTGTGTAAGAATTTCTCTCTCTTTCACTGTCTTTGTTTCATGGGTTTGTAAAAGTAATTTATTTTTATAATGGGGTTTAGCTGCTTTTCACTGCTGTGTTTATGCCGCTTTACACCCACTTGACACACTAACAGAGAGATATCAATACATAGGTTTTAAGATTATTACTAGTCAGATATATTCTTGTGCGGTGAATAGGGCGTGTTGAGTCCAGTTCTCTGAGCAAGGAGTAGGTCTTGTCTATTACATATTGGGTTTATGGAACGGTATCTGAGCTAATTTGAAACCCTTGTTTTATGTATCACCCCACCTCACCTTTCCCGTTAAGCAGCCATAGTGTGTTTTCTGCATGTGTGACTCTGTTCTGTTTTGTAATTCAGTTCAAGTGTAACGGTTTTTACATTCCCTCTATAAGTGATACCTTATGAGAAGTGTCCTTTTCTGTGTGACTTATTTCACTTAGAATCGTCGTACCTAAATCCACTCATCATGCTGCTACTAGCCTTATGACATTGATTTCATGGCTGAGTGATATTCCATTGTACATAAGGACCACAACTTCTTTATCCATTTTTCTCTTTCCTGGGATATTGAAGGTGGAATGAAGTGGAGGTCCTTGTCAACAGAGCAGCCCTAAACTTTGGGGTGCTTGTGTCTTGCTGATTTTTCATTTTCCCAATTTATACCCCCATGAGTGGAAGTGCCCTATGCTCTCTAAGCTGTGTTTTTTAGATGTTTCAGGACACACCGTACACTTCTCCAGAGTGGCTGTTGGCAATTTACATCCCGCTCATCAGTGTAGCAAGGCTCCCATTTCTCCATGGCCTGTCCTGTATTTCTGGTTTTGAGACTTTTTTCAGCATGGCCCTTTTGACCGATGGGTAGCGAGTCTTCTTTGTAGCGCTGATTTGCCTTTCCAGGTTGCTTGGTTGGCCAAAAAGGGCGTATGCGTTTTTTCCTGAATATATTCAGGAAAAAACGCATACGCCCTTTTTGGCCAAGGGCATCATTGTCAACGTTTTGCCGCTTTTCATGTGCTTTAAAGGCGATTCGAATCTACCTCCTGAAATCTGTTTCCTGCAATTCTGCCTTGATTTCAAATCCTCTTCTTTGCCTTCCCTCAATATATTTGTGGACGAGAGTTATCATTTATAACTCTGCAGGTTTGTGAATTGCAGTGCCCTGAAGCTCCATTTTACAACTCGCTTTTTTGGGAGCTGGCCGCAAAAGCGCAGGATGGCTTCAGGCCCTGTTCTGGTTCCGGGGGGGAGGATGAGCCTGTGGTTAATTCTTCTTCCTGATGGGAAAATAGAGTGACCTCTGCCTGTCCCAACACCAAGAGCTAGTCTCTCACTGGTTCCCCGTCTACCCGTTCATCCTCAGGACAAATTGCAACCTGTACGGAACAGGAGGTTAAAGGTGCTGATGCTCCAAGTAGGGAGATTATTAGTAAAGCGGCTGGAATGGCGAACCCGGGCACAAGGAGAAGAGAAATGAGGTGCGTTTTAGAAACCTTTCCCCATCACATGGTGTACCATCTTTTTGTTTTCTCATGCATGTTTTCGATGTAGGAAGATGCCCTTGAACCTGGAGATTTGCGACCCATGCGATGGGGACCACGCAGTATTACTTTAAAGGGTCTGCGTTTGCTCACCCAACCTCACCAAACCTCTCAGCCCCAAGAGTGTCCACCCTTATGTCTGATCCAGCTGTGGGTCTAGATATGGTCAATCCAGGTTGCATCACAGCCCCTGAACGCATTGTGTAAGAATTTCTCTCTCTTTCACTGTCTTTGTTTCATGGCTTTGTAAAAGTAATTTATTTTTATAATGGGGTTTAGCTGCTTTTCACTGCTGTGTTTATGCCGCTTTACACCCACTTGACACACTAACAGAGAGATATCAATACATAGGTTTTAAGATTATTACTAGTCAGATATATTGTTGTGCGGTGAATAGGGCGTGTTGAGTCCAGTTCTCTGAGCAAGGAGTAGGTCTTGTCTATTACATATTGGGTTTATGGAACGGTATCTGAGCTAATTTGAAACCCTTGTTTTATGTATCACCCCACCTCACCTTTCCCGTTAAGCAGCCATAGTGTGTTTTCTGCATGTGTGACTCTGTTCTGTTTTGTAATTCAGTTCAAGTGTAACGGTTTTTACATTCCCTCTATAAGTGATACCTTATGAGAAGTGTCCTTTTCTGTGTGACTTATTTCACTTAGAATCGTCGTACCTAAATCCACTCATCATGCTGCTACTAGCCTTATGACATTGATTTCATGGCTGAGTGATATTCCATTGTACATAAGGACCACAACTTCTTTATCCATTTTTCTCTTTCCTGGGATATTGAAGGTGGAATGAAGTGGAGGTCCTTGTCAACAGAGCAGCCCTAAACTTTGGGGTGCTTGTGTCTTGCTGATTTTTCATTTTCCCAATTTATACCCCCATGAGTGGAAGTGCCCTATGCTCTCTAAGCTGTGTTTTTTAGATGTTTCAGGACACACCGTACACTTCTCCAGAGTGGCTGTTGGCAATTTACATCCCGCTCATCAGTGTAGCAAGGCTCCCATTTCTCCATGGCCTGTCCTGTATTTCTGGTTTTGAGACTTTTTTCAGCATGGCCCTTTTGACCGATGGGTAGCGAGTCTTCTTTGTAGCGCTGATTTGCCTTTCCAGGTTGCTTGGTTGGCCAAAAAGGGCGTATGCGTTTTTTCCTGAATATATTCAGGAAAAAACGCATACGCCCTTTTTGGCCAAGGGCATCATTGTCAACGTTTTGCCGCTTTTCATGTGCTTTAAAGGCGATTCGAATCTACCTCCTGAAATCTGTTTCCTGCAATTCTGCCTTGATTTCAAATCCTCTTCTTTGCCTTCCCTCAATATATTTGTGGACGAGAGTTATCATTTATAACTCTGCAGGTTTGTGAATTGCAGTGCCCTGAAGCTCCATTTTACAACTCGCTTTTTTGGGAGCTGGCCGCAAAAGCGCAGGATGGCTTCAGGCCCTGTTCTGGTTCCGGGGGGGAGGATGAGCCTGTGGTTAATTCTTCTTCCTGATGGGAAAATAGAGTGACCTCTGCCTGTCCCAACACCAAGAGCTAGTCTCTCACTGGTTCCCCGTCTACCCGTTCATCCTCAGGACAAATTGCAACCTGTACGGAACAGGAGGTTAAAGGTGCTGATGCTCCAAGTAGGGAGATTATTAGTAAAGCGGCTGGAATGGCGAACCCGGGCACAAGGAGAAGAGAAATGAGGTGCGTTTTAGAAACCTTTCCCCATCACATGGTGTACCATCTTTTTGTTTTCTCATGCATGTTTTCGATGTAGGAAGATGCCCTTGAACCTGGAGATTTGCGACCCATGCGATGGGGACCACGCAGTATTACTTTAAAGGGTCTGCGTTTGCTCACCCAACCTCACCAAACCTCTCAGCCCCAAGAGTGTCCACCCTTATGTCTGATCCAGCTGTGGGTCTAGATATGGTCAATCCAGGTTGCATCACAGCCCCTGAACGCATTGTGTAAGAATTTCTCTCTCTTTCACTGTCTTTGTTTCATGGGTTTGTAAAAGTAATTTATTTTTATAATGGGGTTTAGCTGCTTTTCACTGCTGTGTTTATGCCGCTTTACACCCACTTGACACACTAACAGAGAGATATCAATACATAGGTTTTAAGATTATTACTAGTCAGATATATTCTTGTGCGGTGAATAGGGCGTGTTGAGTCCAGTTCTCTGAGCAAGGAGTAGGTCTTGTCTATTAC
This sequence comes from Balaenoptera ricei, assembly GCF_028023285.1. NCBI lineage: Eukaryota > Metazoa > Chordata > Mammalia > Artiodactyla > Balaenopteridae > Balaenoptera > Balaenoptera ricei. Next base: position 83,734 of record NW_026777666.1, read on the forward strand.
ATATTGGGTTTATGGAACGGTATCTGAGCTAATTTGAAACCCTTGTTTTATGTATCACCCCACCTCACCTTTCCCGTTAAGCAGCCATAGTGTGTTTTCTGCATGTGTGACTCTGTTCTGTTTTGTAATTCAGTTCAAGTGTAACGGTTTTTACATTCCCTCTATAAGTGATACCTTATGAGAAGTGTCCTTTTCTGTGTGACTTATTTCACTTAGAATCGTCGTACCTAAATCCACTCATCATGCTGCTACTAGCCTTATGACATTGATTTCATGGCTGAGTGATATTCCATTGTACATAAGGACCACAACTTCTTTATCCATTTTTCTCTTTCCTGGGATATTGAAGGTGGAATGAAGTGGAGGTCCTTGTCAACAGAGCAGCCCTAAACTTTGGGGTGCTTGTGTCTTGCTGATTTTTCATTTTCCCAATTTATACCCCCATGAGTGGAAGTGCCCTATGCTCTCTAAGCTGTGTTTTTTAGATGTTTCAGGACACACCGTACACTTCTCCAGAGTGGCTGTTGGCAATTTACATCCCGCCCATCAGTGTAGCAAGGCTCCCATTTCTCCATGGCCTGTCCTGCATTTCTGGTTTTGAGACTTTTTTCAGCATGGCCCTTTTGACCGATGGGTAGCGAGTCTTCTTTGTAGCGCTGATTTGCCTTTCCAGGTTGCTTGGTTGGCCAAAAAGGGTGTATGCGTTTTTTTCTGAATATATTCAGGAAAAAACGCATACGCCCTTTTTGGCCAAGGGCATCATTGTCAACGTTTTGCCGCTTTTCATGTGCTTTAAAGGCGATTCGAATCTTCCTCCTGAAATCTGTTTCCTGCAATTCTGCCTTGATTTCAAATCCTCTTCTTTGCCTTCCCTCAATATATTTGTGGACGAGAGTTATCATTTATAACTCTGCAGGTTTGTGAATTGCAGTGCCCTGAAGCTCCATTTTACAACTCGCTTTTTTGGGAGCTGGCCGCAAAAGCGCAGGATGGCTTCAGGCCCTGTTCTGGTTCCAGGGGGGAGGATGAGCCCGTGGTTAATTCTTCTTCCTGATGGGAAAATAGAGTGACCTGTGCCTGTCCCAACACCAAGAGCTAGTCTCTCACTAGTTCCCCGTCTACCCGTTCATCCTCAGGAGAAATTGCAAACTGTACGGAACAGGAGGTTAAAGGTGCTGATGCTCCAAGTAGAGAGATTATTAGTAAAGCGGCTGGAATGGCGAACCCGGGCACAAGGAGAAGAGAAATGAGGTGCGTTTTAGAAACCTTTCCCCATCACATGGTGTACCATCTTTTTGTTTTCTCATGCATGTTTTCGATGTAGGAAGATGCCCTTGAACCTGGAGATTTGGGACCCATGCGATGGGTACCACGCAGTATTACTTTAAACGGTCTGCGTTTGCTCACCCAACCTCACCAAACCTCTCAGCCCCAAGAGTGTCCACCCTTATGTCTCATCCAGCTGTGGGTCTAGATATGGTCAATCCAGGTTGCATCACAGCCCCTGAACGCATTGTGTAAGAATTTCTCTCTCTTCCACTGTCTTTGTTTCATGGGTTTGTAAAAGTAATTTATTTTTATAATGGCGTTTAGCTGCTTTTCACTGCTGTGTTTATGCCGCTTTACACCCACTTGACACACTAACAGTGAGATATCAATACATAGGTTTTAAGATTATTACTAGTCAGATATATTCTTGTGCGGTGAATAGGGTGTGTTGAGTCCAGTTCTCTGAGCAAGGAGTAGGTCTTGTCTATTACATATTGGGTTTATGGAATGGTATCTGAGCTAATTTGAAACCCTTGTTTTATGTATCACCCCACCTCACCTTTCCCGTTAAGCAGCCATAGTGTGTTTTCTGCATGTGTGACTCTGTTCTGTTTTGTAATTCAGTTCAAGTGTAACGCTTTTGACATTCCCTCTATAAGTGATACCTTATGAGAAGTGTCCTTTTCTGTGTGACTTATTTCACTTAGAATCGTCGTACCTAAATCCACTCATCATGCTGCTACTAGCCTTATGACATTGATTTCATGGCTGAGTGATATTCCATTGTACATAAGGACCACAACTTCTTTATCCATTTTTCTCTTTCCTGGGATATTGAAGGTGGAATGAAGTGGAGGTCCTTGTCAACAGAGCAGACCTAAACTTTGGGGTGCTTGTGTCTTGCTGATTTTTCATTTTCCCAATTTATACCCCCATGAGTGGAAGTGCCCTATGCTCTCTAAGCTGTGTTTTTTAGATGTTTCAGGACACACCGTACACTTCTCCAGAGTGGCTGTTGGCAATTTACATCCCGCTCATCAGTGTAGCAAGGCTCCCATTTCTCCATGGCCTGTCCTGCATTTCTGGTTTTGAGACTTTTTTCAGCATGGCCCTTTTGACCGATGGGTAGCGAGTCTTCTTTGTAGCGCTGATTTGCCTTTCCAGGTTGCTTGGTTGGCCAAAAAGGGCGTATGCGTTTTTTCCTGAATATATTCAGGAAAAAACGCATACGCCCTTTTTGGCCAAGGGCATCATTGTCAACGTTTTGCCGCTTTTCATGTGCTTTAAAGGCGATTCGAATCTACCTCCTGAAATCTGTTTCCTGCAATTCTGCCTTGATTTCAAATCCTCTTCTTTGCCTTCCCTCAATATATTTGTGGACGAGAGTTATCATTTATAACTCTGCAGGTCTGTGAATTGCAGTGCCCTGAAGCTCCATTTTACAACTCGCTTTTTTGGGAGCTGGCCGCAAAAGCACAGGATGGCTTCAGGCCCTGTTCTGGTTCCGGGGGGGAGGATGAGCCTGTGGTTAATTCTTCTTCCTGATGGGAAAATAGAGTGACCTGTGCCTGTCCCAACACCAAGAGCTAGTCTCTCACTGGTTCCCCGTCTACCCGTTCATCCTCAGGACAAATTGCAACCTGTACGGAACAGGAGGTTAAAGGTGCTGATGCTCCAAGTAGGGAGATTATTAGTAAAGCGTCTGGAATGGTGAAGCCGGGCACAAGGAGAAGGGAAATGAGGTGCGTTTTAGAAACCTTTCCCCATCACATGGTGTACCATCTTTTTGTTTGCTCATGCATGTTTTCGATGTAGGAAGATGCCCTTGAACCTGTAGATTTGGGACCCATGCAATGGGTACCACGCAGTATTACTTTAAACGGTCTGCGTTTGCTCACCCAACCTCACCAAACCTCTCAGCCCCAAGAGTGTCCACCCTTATGTCTCATCCAGCTGTGGGTCTAGATATGGTCAATCCAGGTTGCATCACAGCCCCTGAACGCATTGTGTAAGAATTTCTCTCTCTTTCACTGTCTTTGTTTCATGGGTTTGTAAAAGTAATTTATTTTTATAATGGGGTTTAGCTGCTTTTCACTGCTGTGTTTATGCCGCTTTACACCCACTTGACACACTAACAGAGAGATATCAATACATAGGTTTTAAGATTATTACTAGTCAGATATATTCTTGTGCGGTGAATAGGGCGTGTTGAGTCCAGTTCTCTGAGCAAGGAGTAGGTCTTGTCTATTACATATTGGGTTTATGGAACGGTATCTGAGCTAATTTGAAACCCTTGTTTTATGTATCACCCCACCTCACCTTTCCCGTTAAGCAGCCATAGTGTGTTTTCTGCATGTGTGACTCTGTTCTGTTTTGTAATTCAGTTCAAGTGTAACGGTTTTTACATTCCCTCTATAAGTGATACCTTATGAGAAGTGTCCTTTTCTGTGTGACTTATTTCACTTAGAATCGTCGTACCTAAATCCACTCATCATGCTGCTACTAGCCTTATGACATTGATTTCATGGCTGAGTGATATTCCATTGTACATAAGGACCACAACTTCTTTATCCATTTTTCTCTTTCCTGGGATATTGAAGGTGGAATGAAGTGGAGGTCCTTGTCAACAGAGCAGCCCTAAACTTTGGGGTGCTTGTGTCTTGCTGATTTTTCATTTTCCCAATTTATACCCCCATGAGTGGAAGTGCCCTATGCTCTCTAAGCTGTGTTTTTTAGATGTTTCAAGACACACCGTACACTTCTCCAGAGTGGCTGTTGGCAATTTACATCCCGCTCATCAGTGTAGCAAGGCTCCCATTTCTCCATGGCCTGTCCTGTATTTCTGGTTTTGAGACTTTTTTCAGCATGGCCCTTTTGACCGATGGGTAGCGAGTCTTCTTTGTAGCGCTGATTTGCCTTTCCAGGTTGCTTGGTTGGCCAAAAAGGGCGTATGCGTTTTTTCCTGAATATATTCAGGAAAAAACGCATACGCCCTTTTTGGCCAAGGGCATCATTGTCAACGTTTTGCCGCTTTTCATGTGCTTTAAAGGCGATTCGAATCTACCTCCTGAAATCTGTTTCCTGCAATTCTGCCTTGATTTCAAATCCTCTTCTTTGCCTTCCCTCAATATATTTGTGGACGAGAGTTATCATTTATAACTCTGCAGGTTTGTGAATTGCAGTGCCCTGAAGCTCCATTTTACAACTCGCTTTTTTGGGAGCTGGCCGCAAAAGCGCAGGATGGCTTCAGGCCCTGTTCTGGTTCCGGGGGGGAGGATGAGCCTGTGGTTAATTCTTCTTCCTGATGGGAAAATAGAGTGACCTCTGCCTGTCCCAACACCAAGAGCTAGTCTCTCACTGGTTCCCCGTCTACCCGTTCATCCTCAGGACAAATTGCAACCTGTACGGAACAGGAGGTTAAAGGTGCTGATGCTCCAAGTAGGGAGATTATTAGTAAAGCGGCTGGAATGGCAAACCCGGGCACAAGGAGAAGAGAAATGAGGTGCGTTTTAGAAACCTTTCCCCATCACATGGTGTACCATCTTTTTGTTTTCTCATGCATGTTTTCGATGTAGGAAGATGCCCTTGAACCTGGAGATTTGCGACCCATGCGATGGGGACCACGCAGTATTACTTTAAAGGGTCTGCGTTTGCTCACCCAACCTCACCAAACCTCTCAGCCCCAAGAGTGTCCACCCTTATGTCTGATCCAGCTGTGGGTCTAGATATGGTCAATCCAGGTTGCATCACAGCCCCTGAACGCATTGTGTAAGAATTTCTCTCTCTTTCACTGTCTTTGTTTCATGGCTTTGTAAAAGTAATTTATTTTTATAATGGGGTTTAGCTGCTTTTCACTGCTGTGTTTATGCCGCTTTACACCCACTTGACACACTAACAGAGAGATATCAATACATAGGTTTTAAGATTATTACTAGTCAGATATATTCTTGTGCGGTGAATAGGGCGTGTTGAGTCCAGTTCTCTGAGCAAGGAGTAGGTCTTGTCTATTACATATTGGGTTTATGGAACGGTATCTGAGCTAATTTGAAACCCTTGTTTTATGTATCACCCCACCTCACCTTTCCCGTTAAGCAGCCATAGTGTGTTTTCTGCATGTGTGACTCTGTTCTGTTTTGTAATTCAGTTCAAGTGTAACGGTTTTTACATTCCCTCTATAAGTGATACCTTATGAGAAGTGTCCTTTTCTGTGTGACTTATTTCACTTAGAATCGTCGTACCTAAATCCACTCATCATGCTGCTACTAGCCTTATGACATTGATTTCATGGCTGAGTGATATTCCATTGTACATAAGGACCACAACTTCTTTATCTATTTTTCTCTTTCCTGGGATATTGAAGGTGGAATGAAGTGGAGGTCCTTGTCAACAGAGCAGCCCTAAACTTTGGGGTGCTTGTGTCTTGCTGATTTTTCATTTTCCCAATTTATACCCCCATGAGTGGAAGTGCCCTATGCTCTCTAAGCTGTGTTTTTTAGATGTTTCAGGACACACCGTACACTTCTCCAGAGTGGCTGTTGGCAATTTACATCCCGCCCATCAGTGTAGCAAGGCTCCCATTTCTCCATGGCCTGTCCTGCATTTCTGGTTTTGAGACTTTTTTCAGCATGGCCCTTTTGACCGATGGGTAGCGAGTCTTCTTTGTAGCGCTGATTTGCCTTTCCAGGTTGCTTGGTTGGCCAAAAAGGGCGTATGCGTTTTTTTCTGAATATATTCAGGAAAAAACGCATACGCCCTTTTTGGCCAAGGGCATCATTGTCAACGTTTTGCCGCTTTTCATGTGCTTTAAAGGCGATTCGAATCTTCCTCCTGAAATCTGTTTCCTGCAATTCTGCCTTGATTTCAAATCCTCTTCTTTGCCTTCCCTCAATATATTTGTGGACGAGAGTTATCATTTATAACTCTGCAGGTTTGTGAATTGCAGTGCCCTGAAGCTCCATTTTACAACTCGCTTTTTTGGGAGCTGGCCGCAAAAGCGCAGGATGGCTTCAGGCCCTGTTCTGGTTCCGGGGGGGAGGATGAGCCCGTGGTTAATTCTTCTTCCTGATGGGAAAATAGAGTGACCTGTGCCTGTCCCAACACCAAGAGCTAGTCTCTCACTGGTTCCCCGTCTACCCGTTCATCCTCAGGACAAATTGCAACCTGTACGGAACAGGAGGTTAAAGGTGCTGATGCTCCAAGTAGGGAGATTATTAGTAAAGCGTCTGGAATGGTGAAGCCGGGCACAAGGAGAAGGGAAATGAGGTGCGTTTTAGAAACCTTTCCCCATCACATGGTGTACCATCTTTTTGTTTGCTCATGCATGTTTTCGATGTAGGAAGATGCCCTTGAACCTGTAGATTTGGGACCCATGCAATGGGTACCACGCAGTATTACTTTAAAGGGTCTGCGTTTGCTCACCCAACCTCACCAAACCTCTCAGCCCCAAGAGTGTCCACCCTTATGTCTCATCCAGCTGTGGGTCTAGATATGGTCAATCCAGGTTGCATCACAGCCCCTGAACGCATTGTGTAAGAATTTCTCTCTCTTTCACTGTCTTTGTTTCATGGGTTTGTAAAAGTAATTTATTTTTATAATGGGGTTTAGCTGCTTTTCACTGCTGTGTTTATGCCGCTTTACACCCACTTGACACACTAACAGAGAGATATCAATACATAGGTTTTAAGATTATTACTAGTCAGATATATTCTTGTGCGGTGAATAGGGCGTGTTGAGTCCAGTTCTCTGAGCAAGGAGTAGGTCTTGTCTATTACATATTGGGTTTATGGAACGGTATCTGAGCTAATTTGAAACCCTTGTTTTATGTATCACCCCACCTCACCTTTCCCGTTAAGCAGCCATAGTGTGTTTTCTGCATGTGTGACTCTGTTCTGTTTTGTAATTCAGTTCAAGTGTAACGGTTTTTACATTCCCTCTATAAGTGATACCTTATGAGAAGTGTCCTTTTCTGTGTGACTTATTTCACTTAGAATCGTCGTACCTAAATCCACTCATCATGCTGCTACTAGCCTTATGACATTGATTTCATGGCTGAGTGATATTCCATTGTACATAAGGACCACAACTTCTTTATCCATTTTTCTCTTTCCTGGGATATTGAAGGTGGAATGAAGTGGAGGTCCTTGTCAACAGAGCAGCCCTAAACTTTGGGGTGCTTGTGTCTTGCTGATTTTTCATTTTCCCAATTTATACCCCCATGAGTGGAAGTGCCCTATGCTCTCTAAGCTGTGTTTTTTAGATGTTTCAAGACACACCGTACACTTCTCCAGAGTGGCTGTTGGCAATTTACATCCCGCTCATCAGTGTAGCAAGGCTCCCATTTCTCCATGGCCTGTCCTGTATTTCTGGTTTTGAGACTTTTTTCAGCATGGCCCTTTTGACCGATGGGTAGCGAGTCTTCTTTGTAGCGCTGATTTGCCTTTCCAGGTTGCTTGGTTGGCCAAAAAGGGCATATGCGTTTTTTCCTGAATATATTCAGGAAAAAACGCATACGCCCTTTTTGGCCAAGGGCATCATTGTCAACGTTTTGCCGCTTTTCATGTGCTTTAAAGGCGATTCGAATCTACCTCCTGAAATCTGTTTCCTGCAATTCTGCCTTGATTTCAAATCCTCTTCTTTGCCTTCCCTCAATATATTTGTGGACGAGAGTTATCATTTATAACTCTGCAGGTTTGTGAATTGCAGTGCCCTGAAGCTCCATTTTACAACTCGCTTTTTTGGGAGCTGGCCGCAAAAGCGCAGGATGGCTTCAGGCCCTGTTCTGGTTCCGGGGGGGAGGATGAGCCTGTGGTTAATTCTTCTTCCTGATGGGAAAATAGAGTGACCTCTGCCTGTCCCAACACCAAGAGCTAGTCTCTCACTGGTTCCCCGTCTACCCGTTCATCCTCAGGACAAATTGCAACCTGTACGGAACAGGAGGTTAAAGGTGCTGATGCTCCAAGTAGGGAGATTATTAGTAAAGCGGCTGGAATGGCGAACCCGGGCACAAGGAGAAGAGAAATGAGGTGCGTTTTAGAAACCTTTCCCCATCACATGGTGTACCATCTTTTTGTTTTCTCATGCATGTTTTCGATGTAGGAAGATGCCCTTGAACCTGGAGATTTGCGACCCATGCGATGGGGACCACGCAGTATTACTTTAAAGGGTCTGCGTTTGCTCACCCAACCTCACCAAACCTCTCAGCCCCAAGAGTGTCCACCCTTATGTCTGATCCAGCTGTGGGTCTAGATATGGTCAATCCAGGTTGCATCACAGCCCCTGAACGCATTGTGTAAGAATTTCTCTCTCTTTCACTGTCTTTGTTTCATGGCTTTGTAAAAGTAATTTATTTTTATAATGGGGTTTAGCTGCTTTTCACTGCTGTGTTTATGCCGCTTTACACCCACTTGACACACTAACAGAGAGATATCAATACATAGGTTTTAAGATTATTACTAGTCAGATATATTCTTGTGCGGTGAATAGGGCGTGTTGAGTCCAGTTCTCTGAGCAAGGAGTAGGTCTTGTCTATTACATATTGGGTTTATGGAACGGTATCTGAGCTAATTTGAAACCCTTGTTTTATGTATCACCCCACCTCACCTTTCCCGTTAAGCAGCCATAGTGTGTTTTCTGCATGTGTGACTCTGTTCTGTTTTGTAATTCAGTTCAAGTGTAACGGTTTTTACATTCCCTCTATAAGTGATACCTTATGAGAAGTGTCCTTTTCTGTGTGACTTATTTCACTTAGAATCGTCGTACCTAAATCCACTCATCATGCTGCTACTAGCCTTATGACATTGATTTCATGGCTGAGTGATATTCCATTGTACATAAGGACCACAACTTCTTTATCCATTTTTCTCTTTCCTGGGATATTGAAGGTGGAATGAAGTGGAGGTCCTTGTCAACAGAGCAGCCCTAAACTTTGGGGTGCTTGTGTCTTGCTGATTTTTCATTTTCCCAATTTATACCCCCATGAGTGGAAGTGCCCTATGCTCTCTAAGCTGTGTTTTTTAGATGTTTCAAGACACACCGTACACTTCTCCAGAGTGGCTGTTGGCAATTTACATCCCGCTCATCAGTGTAGCAAGGCTCCCATTTCTCCATGGCCTGTCCTGTATTTCTGGTTTTGAGACTTTTTTCAGCATGGCCCTTTTGACCGATGGGTAGCGAGTCTTCTTTGTAGCGCTGATTTGCCTTTCCAGGTTGCTTGGTTGGCCAAAAAGGGCATATGCGTTTTTTCCTGAATATATTCAGGAAAAAACGCATACGCCCTTTTTGGCCAAGGGCATCATTGTCAACGTTTTGCCGCTTTTCATGTGCTTTAAAGGCGATTCGAATCTACCTCCTGAAATCTGTTTCCTGCAATTCTGCCTTGATTTCAAATCCTCTTCTTTGCCTTCCCTCAATATATTTGTGGACGAGAGTTATCATTTATAACTCTGCAGGTTTGTGAATTGCAGTGCCCTGAAGCTCCATTTTACAACTCGCTTTTTTGGGAGCTGGCCGCAAAAGCGCAGGATGGCTTCAGGCCCTGTTCTGGTTCCGGGGGGGAGGATGAGCCTGTGGTTAATTCTTCTTCCTGATGGGAAAATAGAGTGACCTCTGCCTGTCCCAACACCAAGAGCTAGTCTCTCACTGGTTCCCCGTCTACCCGTTCATCCTCAGGACAAATTGCAACCTGTACGGAACAGGAGGTTAAAGGTGCTGATGCTCCAAGTAGGGAGATTATTAGTAAAGCGGCTGTAATGGCGAACCCGGGCACAAGGAGAAGAGAAATGAGGTGCGTTTTAGAAACCTTTCCCCATCACATGGTGTACCATCTTTTTGTTTTCTCATGCATGTTTTCGATGTAGGAAGATGCCCTTGAACCTGGAGATTTGCGACCCATGCGATGGGGACCACGCAGTATTACTTTAAAGGGTCTGCGTTTGCTCACCCAACCTCACCAAACCTCTCAGCCCCAAGAGTGTCCACCCTTATGTCTGATCCAGCTGTGGGTCTAGATATGGTCAATCCAGGTTGCATCACAGCCCCTGAACGCATTGTGTAAGAATTTCTCTCTCTTTCACTGTCTTTGTTTCATGGCTTTGTAAAAGTAATTTATTTTTATAATGGGGTTTAGCTGCTTTTCACTGCTGTGTTTATGCCGCTTTACACCCACTTGACACACTAACAGAGAGATATCAATACATAGGTTTTAAGATTATTACTAGTCAGATATATTCTTGTGCGGTGAATAGGGCGTGTTGAGTCCAGTTCTCTGAGCAAGGAGTAGGTCTTGTCTATTACATATTGGGTTTATGGAACGGTATCTGAGCTAATTTGAAACCCTTGTTTTATGTATCACCCCACCTCACCTTTCCCGTTAAGCAGCCATAGTGTGTTTTCTGCATGTGTGACTCTGTTCTGTTTTGTAATTCAGTTCAAGTGTAACGGTTTTTACATTCCCTCTATAAGTGATACCTTATGAGAAGTGTCCTTTTCTGTGTGACTTATTTCACTTAGAATCGTCGTACCTAAATCCACTCATCATGCTGCTACTAGCCTTATGACATTGATTTCATGGCTGAGTGATATTCCATTGTACATAAGGACCACAACTTCTTTATCCATTTTTCTCTTTCCTGGGATATTGAAGGTGGAATGAAGTGGAGGTCCTTGTCAACAGAGCAGCCCTAAACTTTGGGGTGCTTGTGTCTTGCTGATTTTTCATTTTCCCAATTTATACCCCCATGAGTGGAAGTGCCCTATGCTCTCTAAGCTGTGTTTTTTAGATGTTTCAGGACACACCGTACACTTCTCCAGAGTGGCTGTTGGCAATTTACATCCCGCCCATCAGTGTAGCAAGGCTCCCATTTCTCCATGGCCTGTCCTGCATTTCTGGTTTTGAGACTTTTTTCAGCATGGCCCTTTTGACCGATGGGTAGCGAGTCTTCTTTGTAGCGCTGATTTGCCTTTCCAGGTTGCTTGGTTGGCCAAAAAGGGCGTATGCGTTTTTTCCTGAATATATTCAGGAAAAAACGCATACGCCCTTTTTGGCCAAGGGCATCATTGTCAACGTTTTGCCGCTTTTCATGTGCTTTAAAGGCGATTCGAATCTACCTCCTGAAATCTGTTTCCTGCAATTCTGCCTTGATTTCAAATCCTCTTCTTTGCCTTCCCTCAATATATTTGTGGACGAGAGTTATCATTTATAACTCTGCAGGTTTGTGAATTGCAGTGCCCTGAAGCTCCATTTTACAACTCGCTTTTTTGGGAGCTGGCCGCAAAAGCGCAGGATGGCTTCAGGCCCTGTTCTGGTTCCGGGGGGGAGGATGAGCCTGTGGTTAATTCTTCTTCCTGATGGGAAAATAGAGTGACCTCTGCCTGTCCCAACACCAAGAGCTAGTCTCTCACTGGTTCCCCGTCTACCCGTTCATCCTCAGGACAAATTGCAACCTGTACGGAACAGGAGGTTAAAGGTGCTGATGCTCCAAGTAGGGAGATTATTAGTAAAGCGGCTGGAATGGCGAACCCGGGCACAAGGAGAAGAGAAATGAGGTGCGTTTTAGAAACCTTTCCCCATCACATGGTGTACCATCTTTTTGTTTTCTCATGCATGTTTTCGATGTAGGAAGATGCCCTTGAACCTGGAGATTTGCGACCCATGCGATGGGGACCACGCAGTATTACTTTAAAGGGTCTGCGTTTGCTCACCCAACCTCACCAAACCTCTCAGCCCCAAGAGTGTCCACCCTTATGTCTGATCCAGCTGTGGGTCTAGATATGGTCAATCCAGGTTGCATCACAGCCCCTGAACGCATTGTGTAAGAATTTCTCTCTCTTTCACTGTCTTTGTTTCATGGCTTTGTAAAAGTAATTTATTTTTATAATGGGGTTTAGCTGCTTTTCACTGCTGTGTTTATGCCGCTTTACACCCACTTGACACACTAACAGAGAGATATCAATACATAGGTTTTAAGATTATTACTAGTCAGATATATTCTTGTGCGGTGAATAGGGCGTGTTGAGTCCAGTTCTCTGAGCAAGGAGTAGGTCTTGTCTATTACATATTGGGTTTATGGAACGGTATCTGAGCTAATTTGAAACCCTTGTTTTATGTATCACCCCACCTCACCTTTCCCGTTAAGCAGCCATAGTGTGTTTTCTGCATGTGTGACTCTGTTCTGTTTTGTAATTCAGTTCAAGTGTAACGGTTTTTACATTCCCTCTATAAGTGATACCTTATGAGAAGTGTCCTTTTCTGTGTGACTTATTTCACTTAGAATCGTCGTACCTAAATCCACTCATCATGCTGCTACTAGCCTTATGACATTGATTTCATGGCTGAGTGATATTCCATTGTACATAAGGACCACAACTTCTTTATCCATTTTTCTCTTTCCTGGGATATTGAAGGTGGAATGAAGTGGAGGTCCTTGTCAACAGAGCAGCCCTAAACTTTGGGGTGCTTGTGTCTTGCTGATTTTTCATTTTCCCAATTTATACCCCCATGAGTGGAAGTGCCCTATGCTCTCTAAGCTGTGTTTTTTAGATGTTTCAGGACACACCGTACACTTCTCCAGAGTGGCTGTTGGCAATTTACATCCCGCCCATCAGTGTAGCAAGGCTCCCATTTCTCCATGGCCTGTCCTGCATTTCTGGTTTTGAGACTTTTTTCAGCATGGCCCTTTTGACCGATGGGTAGCGAGTCTTCTTTGTAGCGCTGATTTGCCTTTCCAGGTTGCTTGGTTGGCCAAAAAGGGTGTATGCGTTTTTTTCTGAATATATTCAGGAAAAAACGCATACGCCCTTTTTGGCCAAGGGCATCATTGTCAACGTTTTGCCGCTTTTCATGTGCTTTAAAGGCGATTCGAATCTTCCTCCTGAAATCTGTTTCCTGCAATTCTGCCTTGATTTCAAATCCTCTTCTTTGCCTTCCCTCAATATATTTGTGGACGAGAGTTATCATTTATAACTCTGCAGGTTGGTGAATTGCAGTGCCCTGAAGCTCCATTTTACAACTCGCTTTTTTGGGAGCTGGCCGCAAAAGCACAGGATGGCTTCAGGCCCTGTTCTGGTTCCAGGGGGGAGGATGAGCCCGTGGTTAATTCTTCTTCCTGATGGGAAAATAGAGTGACCTGTGCCTGTCCCAACACCAAGAGCTAGTCTCTCACTAGTTCCCCGTCTACCCGTTCATCCTCAGGAGAAATTGCAAACTGTATGGAACAGGAGGTTAAAGGTGCTGATGCTCCAAGTAGAGAGATTATTAGTAAAGCGGCTGGAATGGCGAACCCGGGCACAAGGAGAAGAGAAATGAGGTGCGTTTTAGAAACCTTTCCCCATCACATGGTGTACCATCTTTTTGTTTTCTCATGCATGTTTTCGATGTAGGAAGATGCCCTTGAACCTGGAGATTTGGGACCCATGCGATGGGTACCACGCAGTATTACTTTAAACGGTCTGCGTTTGCTCACCCAACCTCACCAAACCTCTCAGCCCCAAGAGTGTCCACCCTTATGTCTCATCCAGCTTTGGGTCTAGATATGGTCAATCCAGGTTGCATCACAGCCCCTGAACGCATTGTGTAAGAATTTCTCTCTCTTCCACTGTCTTTGTTTCATGGGTTTGTAAAAGTAATTTATTTTTATAATGGCGTTTAGCTGCTTTTCACTGCTGTGTTTATGCCGCTTTACACCCACTTGACACACTAACAGTGAGATATCAATACATAGGTTTTAAGATTATTACTAGTCAGATATATTCTTGTGCGGTGAATAGGGTGTGTTGAGTCCAGTTCTCTGAGCAAGGAGTAGGTCTTGTCTATTACATATTGGGTTTATGGAATGGTATCTGAGCTAATTTGAAACCCTTGTTTTATGTATCACCCCACCTCACCTTTCCCGTTAAGCAGCCATAGTGTGTTTTCTGCATGTGTGACTCTGTTCTGTTTTGTAATTCAGTTCAAGTGTAACGCTTTTGACATTCCCTCTATAAGTGATACCTTATGAGAAGTGTCCTTTTCTGTGTGACTTATTTCACTTAGAATCGTCGTACCTAAATCCACTCATCATGCTGCTACTAGCCTTATGACATTGATTTCATGGCTGAGTGATATTCCATTGTACATAAGGACCACAACTTCTTTATCCATTTTTCTCTTTCCTGGGATATTGAAGGTGGAATGAAGTGGAGGTCCTTGTCAACAGAGCAGACCTAAACTTTGGGGTGCTTGTGTCTTGCTGATTTTTCATTTTCCCAATTTATACCCCCATGAGTGGAAGTGCCCTATGCTCTCTAAGCTGTGTTTTTTAGATGTTTCAGGACACACCGTACACTTCTCCAGAGTGGCTGTTGGCAATTTACATCCCGCTCATCAGTGTAGCAAGGCTCCCATTTCTCCATGGCCTGTCCTGCATTTCTGGTTTTGAGACTTTTTTCAGCATGGCCCTTTTGACCGATGGGTAGCGAGTCTTCTTTGTAGCGCTGATTTGCCTTTCCAGGTTGCTTGGTTGGCCAAAAAGGGCGTATGCGTTTTTTCCTGAATATATTCAGGAAAAAACGCATACGCCCTTTTTGGCCAAGGGCATCATTGTCAACGTTTTGCCGCTTTTCATGTGCTTTAAAGGCGATTCGAATCTACCTCCTGAAATCTGTTTCCTGCAATTCTGCCTTGATTTCAAATCCTCTTCTTTGCCTTCCCTCAATATATTTGTGGACGAGAGTTATCATTTATAACTCTGCAGGTTTGTGAATTGCAGTGCCCTGAAGCTCCATTTTACAACTCGCTTTTTTGGGAGCTGGCCGCAAAAGCACAGGATGGCTTCAGGCCCTGTTCTGGTTCCGGGGGGGAGGATGAGCCTGTGGTTAATTCTTCTTCCTGATGGGAAAATAGAGTGACCTGTGCCTGTCCCAACACCAAGAGCTAGTCTCTCACTGGTTCCCCGTCTACCCGTTCATCCTCAGGACAAATTGCAACCTGTACGGAACAGGAGGTTAAAGGTGCTGATGCTCCAAGTAGGGAGATTATTAGTAAAGTGTCTGGAATGGTGAAGCCGGGCACAAGGAGAAGGGAAATGAGGTGCGTTTTAGAAACCTTTCCCCATCACATGGTGTACCATCTTTTTGTTTGCTCATGCATGTTTTCGATGTAGGAAGATGCCCTTGAACCTGGAGATTTGGGACCCATGCAATGGGTACCACGCAGTATTACTTTAAAGGGTCTGCGTTTGCTCACCCAACCTCACCAAACCTCTCAGCCCCAAGAGTGTCCACCCTTATGTCTCATCCAGCTGTGGGTCTAGATATGGTCAATCCAGGTTGCATCACAGCCCCTGAACGCATTGTGTAAGAATTTCTCTCTCTTTCACTGTCTTTGTTTCATGGGTTTGTAAAAGTAATTTATTTTTATAATGGGGTTTAGCTGCTTTTCACTGCTGTGTTTATGCCGCTTTACACCCACTTGACACACTAACAGAGAGATATCAATACATAGGTTTTAAGATTATTACTAGTCAGATATATTCTTGTGCGGTGAATAGGGCGTGTTGAGTCCAGTTCTCTGAGCAAGGAGTAGGTCTTGTCTATTACATATTGGGTTTATGGAACGGTATCTGAGCTAATTTGAAACCCTTGTTTTATGTATCACCCCACCTCACCTTTCCCGTTAAGCAGCCATAGTGTGTTTTCTGCATGTGTGACTCTGTTCTGTTTTGTAATTCAGTTCAAGTGTAACGGTTTTTACATTCCCTCTATAAGTGATACCTTATGAGAAGTGTCCTTTTCTGTGTGACTTATTTCACTTAGAATCGTCGTACCTAAATCCACTCATCATGCTGCTACTAGCCTTATGACATTGATTTCATGGCTGAGTGATATTCCATTGTACATAAGGACCACAACTTCTTTATCCATTTTTCTCTTTCCTGGGATATTGAAGGTGGAATGAAGTGGAGGTCCTTGTCAACAGAGCAGCCCTAAACTTTGGGGTGCTTGTGTCTTGCTGATTTTTCATTTTCCCAATTTATACCCCCATGAGTGGAAGTGCCCTATGCTCTCTAAGCTGTGTTTTTTAGATGTTTCAGGACACACCGTACACTTCTCCAGAGTGGCTGTTGGCAATTTACATCCCG
Organism: Balaenoptera ricei; assembly: GCF_028023285.1. Lineage (NCBI taxonomy): Eukaryota > Metazoa > Chordata > Mammalia > Artiodactyla > Balaenopteridae > Balaenoptera > Balaenoptera ricei. Next base: position 100,116 of record NW_026777666.1, read on the forward strand.
CTCATCAGTGTAGCAAGGCTCCCATTTCTCCATGGCCTGTCCTGTATTTCTGGTTTTGAGACTTTTTTCAGCATGGCCCTTTTGACCGATGGGTAGCGAGTCTTCTTTGTAGCGCTGATTTGCCTTTCCAGGTTGCTTGGTTGGCCAAAAAGGGCGTATGCGTTTTTTCCTGAATATATTCAGGAAAAAACGCATACGCCCTTTTTGGCCAAGGGCATCATTGTCAACGTTTTGCCGCTTTTCATGTGCTTTAAAGGCGATTCGAATCTACCTCCTGAAATCTGTTTCCTGCAATTCTGCCTTGATTTCAAATCCTCTTCTTTGCCTTCCCTCAATATATTTGTGGACGAGAGTTATCATTTATAACTCTGCAGGTTTGTGAATTGCAGTGCCCTGAAGCTCCATTTTACAACTCGCTTTTTTGGGAGCTGGCCGCAAAAGCGCAGGATGGCTTCAGGCCCTGTTCTGGTTCCGGGGGGGAGGATGAGCCTGTGGTTAATTCTTCTTCCTGATGGGAAAATAGAGTGACCTCTGCCTGTCCCAACACCAAGAGCTAGTCTCTCACTGGTTCCCCGTCTACCCGTTCATCCTCAGGACAAATTGCAACCTGTACGGAACAGGAGGTTAAAGGTGCTGATGCTCCAAGTAGGGAGATTATTAGTAAAGCGGCTGGAATGGCGAACCCGGGCACAAGGAGAAGAGAAATGAGGTGCGTTTTAGAAACCTTTCCCCATCACATGGTGTACCATCTTTTTGTTTTCTCATGCATGTTTTCGATGTAGGAAGATGCCCTTGAACCTGGAGATTTGCGACCCATGCGATGGGGACCACGCAGTATTACTTTAAAGGGTCTGCGTTTGCTCACCCAACCTCACCAAACCTCTCAGCCCCAAGAGTGTCCACCCTTATGTCTGATCCAGCTGTGGGTCTAGATATGGTCAATCCAGGTTGCATCACAGCCCCTGAACGCATTGTGTAAGAATTTCTCTCTCTTTCACTGTCTTTGTTTCATGGGTTTGTAAAAGTAATTTATTTTTATAATGGGGTTTAGCTGCTTTTCACTGCTGTGTTTATGCCGCTTTACACCCACTTGACACACTAACAGAGAGATATCAATACATAGGTTTTAAGATTATTACTAGTCAGATATATTCTTGTGCGGTGAATAGGGCGTGTTGAGTCCAGTTCTCTGAGCAAGGAGTAGGTCTTGTCTATTACATATTGGGTTTATGGAACGGTATCTGAGCTAATTTGAAACCCTTGTTTTATGTATCACCCCACCTCACCTTTCCCGTTAAGCAGCCATAGTGTGTTTTCTGCATGTGTGACTCTGTTCTGTTTTGTAATTCAGTTCAAGTGTAACGGTTTTTACATTCCCTCTATAAGTGATACCTTATGAGAAGTGTCCTTTTCTGTGTGACTTATTTCACTTAGAATCGTCGTACCTAAATCCACTCATCATGCTGCTACTAGCCTTATGACATTGATTTCATGGCTGAGTGATATTCCATTGTACATAAGGACCACAACTTCTTTATCCATTTTTCTCTTTCCTGGGATATTGAAGGTGGAATGAAGTGGAGGTCCTTGTCAACAGAGCAGCCCTAAACTTTGGGGTGCTTGTGTCTTGCTGATTTTTCATTTTCCCAATTTATACCCCCATGAGTGGAAGTGCCCTATGCTCTCTAAGCTGTGTTTTTTAGATGTTTCAGGACACACCGTACACTTCTCCAGAGTGGCTGTTGGCAATTTACATCCCGCTCATCAGTGTAGCAAGGCTCCCATTTCTCCATGGCCTGTCCTGTATTTCTGGTTTTGAGACTTTTTTCAGCATGGCCCTTTTGACCGATGGGTAGCGAGTCTTCTTTGTAGCGCTGATTTGCCTTTCCAGGTTGCTTGGTTGGCCAAAAAGGGCGTATGCGTTTTTTCCTGAATATATTCAGGAAAAAACGCATACGCCCTTTTTGGCCAAGGGCATCATTGTCAACGTTTTGCCGCTTTTCATGTGCTTTAAAGGCGATTCGAATCTACCTCCTGAAATCTGTTTCCTGCAATTCTGCCTTGATTTCAAATCCTCTTCTTTGCCTTCCCTCAATATATTTGTGGACGAGAGTTATCATTTATAACTCTGCAGGTTTGTGAATTGCAGTGCCCTGAAGCTCCATTTTACAACTCGCTTTTTTGGGAGCTGGCCGCAAAAGCGCAGGATGGCTTCAGGCCCTGTTCTGGTTCCGGGGGGGAGGATGAGCCTGTGGTTAATTCTTCTTCCTGATGGGAAAATAGAGTGACCTCTGCCTGTCCCAACACCAAGAGCTAGTCTCTCACTGGTTCCCCGTCTACCCGTTCATCCTCAGGACAAATTGCAACCTGTACGGAACAGGAGGTTAAAGGTGCTGATGCTCCAAGTAGGGAGATTATTAGTAAAGCGGCTGGAATGGCGAACCCGGGCACAAGGAGAAGAGAAATGAGGTGCGTTTTAGAAACCTTTCCCCATCACATGGTGTACCATCTTTTTGTTTTCTCATGCATGTTTTCGATGTAGGAAGATGCCCTTGAACCTGGAGATTTGCGACCCATGCGATGGGGACCACGCAGTATTACTTTAAAGGGTCTGCGTTTGCTCACCCAACCTCACCAAACCTCTCAGCCCCAAGAGTGTCCACCCTTATGTCTGATCCAGCTGTGGGTCTAGATATGGTCAATCCAGGTTGCATCACAGCCCCTGAACGCATTGTGTAAGAATTTCTCTCTCTTTCACTGTCTTTGTTTCATGGCTTTGTAAAAGTAATTTATTTTTATAATGGGGTTTAGCTGCTTTTCACTGCTGTGTTTATGCCGCTTTACACCCACTTGACACACTAACAGAGAGATATCAATACATAGGTTTTAAGATTATTACTAGTCAGATATATTCTTGTGCGGTGAATAGGGCGTGTTGAGTCCAGTTCTCTGAGCAAGGAGTAGGTCTTGTCTATTACATATTGGGTTTATGGAACGGTATCTGAGCTAATTTGAAACCCTTGTTTTATGTATCACCCCACCTCACCTTTCCCGTTAAGCAGCCATAGTGTGTTTTCTGCATGTGTGACTCTGTTCTGTTTTGTAATTCAGTTCAAGTGTAACGGTTTTTACATTCCCTCTATAAGTGATACCTTATGAGAAGTGTCCTTTTCTGTGTGACTTATTTCACTTAGAATCGTCGTACCTAAATCCACTCATCATGCTGCTACTAGCCTTATGACATTGATTTCATGGCTGAGTGATATTCCATTGTACATAAGGACCACAACTTCTTTATCCATTTTTCTCTTTCCTGGGATATTGAAGGTGGAATGAAGTGGAGGTCCTTGTCAACAGAGCAGACCTAAACTTTGGGGTGCTTGTGTCTTGCTGATTTTTCATTTTCCCAATTTATACCCCCATGAGTGGAAGTGCCCTATGCTCTCTAAGCTGTGTTTTTTAGATGTTTCAGGACACACCGTACACTTCTCCAGAGTGGCTGTTGGCAATTTACATCCCGCTCATCAGTGTAGCAAGGCTCCCATTTCTCCATGGCCTGTCCTGCATTTCTGGTTTTGAGACTTTTTTCAGCATGGCCCTTTTGACCGATGGGTAGCGAGTCTTCTTTGTAGCGCTGATTTGCCTTTCCAGGTTGCTTGGTTGGCCAAAAAGGGCGTATGCGTTTTTTCCTGAATATATTCAGGAAAAAACGCATACGCCCTTTTTGGCCAAGGGCATCATTGTCAACGTTTTGCCGCTTTTCATGTGCTTTAAAGGCGATTCGAATCTACCTCCTGAAATCTGTTTCCTGCAATTCTGCCTTGATTTCAAATCCTCTTCTTTGCCTTCCCTCAATATATTTGTGGACGAGAGTTATCATTTATAACTCTGCAGGTTTGTGAATTGCAGTGCCCTGAAGCTCCATTTTACAACTCGCTTTTTTGGGAGCTGGCCGCAAAAGCGCAGGATGGCTTCAGGCCCTGTTCTGGTTCCGGGGGGGAGGATGAGCCTGTGGTTAATTCTTCTTCCTGATGGGAAAATAGAGTGACCTCTGCCTGTCCCAACACCAAGAGCTAGTCTCTCACTGGTTCCCCGTCTACCCGTTCATCCTCAGGACAAATTGCAACCTGTACGGAACAGGAGGTTAAAGGTGCTGATGCTCCAAGTAGGGAGATTATTAGTAAAGCGGCTGGAATGGCGAACCCGGGCACAAGGAGAAGAGAAATGAGGTGCGTTTTAGAAACCTTTCCCCATCACATGGTGTACCATCTTTTTGTTTTCTCATGCATGTTTTCGATGTAGGAAGATGCCCTTGAACCTGGAGATTTGCGACCCATGCGATGGGGACCACGCAGTATTACTTTAAAGGGTCTGCGTTTGCTCACCCAACCTCACCAAACCTCTCAGCCACAAGAGTGTCCACCCTTATGTCTGATCCAGCTGTGGGTCTAGATATGGTCAATCCAGGTTGCATCACAGCCCCTGAACGCATTGTGTAAGAATTTCTCTCTCTTTCACTGTCTTTGTTTCATGGCTTTGTAAAAGTAATTTATTTTTATAATGGGGTTTAGCTGCTTTTCACTGCTGTGTTTATGCCGCTTTACACCCACTTGACACACTAACAGAGAGATATCAATACATAGGTTTTAAGATTATTACTAGTCAGATATATTCTTGTGCGGTGAATAGGGCGTGTTGAGTCCAGTTCTCTGAGCAAGGAGTAGGTCTTGTCTATTACATATTGGGTTTATGGAACGGTATCTGAGCTAATTTGAAACCCTTGTTTTATGTATCACCCCACCTCACCTTTCCCGTTAAGCAGCCATAGTGTGTTTTCTGCATGTGTGACTCTGTTCTGTTTTGTAATTCAGTTCAAGTGTAACGGTTTTTACATTCCCTCTATAAGTGATACCTTATGAGAAGTGTCCTTTTCTGTGTGACTTATTTCACTTAGAATCGTCGTACCTAAATCCACTCATCATGCTGCTACTAGCCTTATGACATTGATTTCATGGCTGAGTGATATTCCATTGTACATAAGGACCACAACTTCTTTATCCATTTTTCTCTTTCCTGGGATATTGAAGGTGGAATGAAGTGGAGGTCCTTGTCAACAGAGCAGCCCTAAACTTTGGGGTGCTTGTGTCTTGCTGATTTTTCATTTTCCCAATTTATACCCCCATGAGTGGAAGTGCCCTATGCTCTCTAAGCTGTGTTTTTTAGATGTTTCAGGACACACCGTACACTTCTCCAGAGTGGCTGTTGGCAATTTACATCCCGCCCATCAGTGTAGCAAGGCTCCCATTTCTCCATGGCCTGTCCTGCATTTCTGGTTTTGAGACTTTTTTCAGCATGGCCCTTTTGACCGATGGGTAGCGAGTCTTCTTTGTAGCGCTGATTTGCCTTTCCAGGTTGCTTGGTTGGCCAAAAAGGGCGTATGCGTTTTTTTCTGAATATATTCAGGAAAAAACGCATACGCCCTTTTTGGCCAAGGGCATCATTGTCAACGTTTTGCCGCTTTTCATGTGCTTTAAAGGCGATTCGAATCTTCCTCCTGAAATCTGTTTCCTGCAATTCTGCCTTGATTTCAAATCCTCTTCTTTGCCTTCCCTCAATATATTTGTGGACGAGAGTTATCATTTATAACTCTGCAGGTTTGTGAATTGCAGTGCCCTGAAGCTCCATTTTACAACTCGCTTTTTTGGGAGCTGGCCGCAAAAGCGCAGGATGGCTTCAGGCCCTGTTCTGGTTCCAGGGGGGAGGATGAGCCCGTGGTTAATTCTTCTTCCTGATGGGAAAATAGAGTGACCTGTGCCTGTCCCAACACCAAGAGCTAGTCTCTCACTAGTTCCCCGTCTACCCGTTCATCCTCAGGAGAAATTGCAAACTGTACGGAACAGGAGGTTAAAGGTGCTGATGCTCCAAGTAGAGAGATTATTAGTAAAGCGGCTGGAATGGCGAACCCGGGCACAAGGAGAAGAGAAATGAGGTGCGTTTTAGAAACCTTTCCCCATCACATGGTGTACCATCTTTTTGTTTTCTCATGCATGTTTTCGATGTAGGAAGATGCCCTTGAACCTGGAGATTTGGGACCCATGCGATGGGTACCACGCAGTATTACTTTAAACGGTCTGCGTTTGCTCACCCAACCTCACCAAACCTCTCAGCCCCAAGAGTGTCCACCCTTATGTCTGATCCAGCTGTGGGTCTAGATATGGTCAATCCAGGTTGCATCACAGCCCCTGAACGCATTGTGTAAGAATTTCTCTCTCTTCCACTGTCTTTGTTTCATGGGTTTGTAAAAGTAATTTATTTTTATAATGGCGTTTAGCTGCTTTTCACTGCTGTGTTTATGCCGCTTTACACCCACTTGACACACTAACAGTGAGATATCAATACATAGGTTTTAAGATTATTACTAGTCAGATATATTCTTGTGCGGTGAATAGGGTGTGTTGAGTCCAGTTCTCTGAGCAAGGAGTAGGTCTTGTCTATTACATATTGGGTTTATGGAATGGTATCTGAGCTAATTTGAAACCCTTGTTTTATGTATCACCCCACCTCACCTTTCCCGTTAAGCAGCCATAGTGTGTTTTCTGCATGTGTGACTCTGTTCTGTTTTGTAATTCAGTTCAAGTGTAACGCTTTTGACATTCCCTCTATAAGTGATACCTTATGAGAAGTGTCCTTTTCTGTGTGACTTATTTCACTTAGAATCGTCGTACCTAAATCCACTCATCATGCTGCTACTAGCCTTATGACATTGATTTCATGGCTGAGTGATATTCCATTGTACATAAGGACCACAACTTCTTTATCCATTTTTCTCTTTCCTGGGATATTGAAGGTGGAATGAAGTGGAGGTCCTTGTCAACAGAGCAGACCTAAACTTTGGGGTGCTTGTGTCTTGCTGATTTTTCATTTTCCCAATTTATACCCCCATGAGTGGAAGTGCCCTATGCTCTCTAAGCTGTGTTTTTTAGATGTTTCAGGACACACCGTACACTTCTCCAGAGTGGCTGTTGGCAATTTACATCCCGCTCATCAGTGTAGCAAGGCTCCCATTTCTCCATGGCCTGTCCTGCATTTCTGGTTTTGAGACTTTTTTCAGCATGGCCCTTTTGACCGATGGGTAGCGAGTCTTCTTTGTAGCGCTGATTTGCCTTTCCAGGTTGCTTGGTTGGCCAAAAAGGGCGTATGCGTTTTTTCCTGAATATATTCAGGAAAAAACGCATACGCCCTTTTTGGCCAAGGGCATCATTGTCAACGTTTTGCCGCTTTTCATGTGCTTTAAAGGCGATTCGAATCTACCTCCTGAAATCTGTTTCCTGCAATTCTGCCTTGATTTCAAATCCTCTTCTTTGCCTTCCCTCAATATATTTGTGGACGAGAGTTATCATTTATAACTCTGCAGGTTTGTGAATTGCAGTGCCCTGAAGCTCCATTTTACAACTCGCTTTTTTGGGAGCTGGCCGCAAAAGCGCAGGATGGCTTCAGGCCCTGTTCTGGTTCCGGGGGGGAGGATGAGCCTGTGGTTAATTCTTCTTCCTGATGGGAAAATAGAGTGACCTCTGCCTGTCCCAACACCAAGAGCTAGTCTCTCACTGGTTCCCCGTCTACCCGTTCATCCTCAGGACAAATTGCAACCTGTACGGAACAGGAGGTTAAAGGTGCTGATGCTCCAAGTAGGGAGATTATTAGTAAAGCGGCTGGAATGGCGAACCCGGGCACAAGGAGAAGAGAAATGAGGTGCGTTTTAGAAACCTTTCCCCATCACATGGTGTACCATCTTTTTGTTTTCTCATGCATGTTTTCGATGTAGGAAGATGCCCTTGAACCTGGAGATTTGCGACCCATGCGATGGGGACCACGCAGTATTACTTTAAAGGGTCTGCGTTTGCTCACCCAACCTCACCAAACCTCTCAGCCACAAGAGTGTCCACCCTTATGTCTGATCCAGCTGTGGGTCTAGATATGGTCAATCCAGGTTGCATCACAGCCCCTGAACGCATTGTGTAAGAATTTCTCTCTCTTTCACTGTCTTTGTTTCATGGCTTTGTAAAAGTAATTTATTTTTATAATGGGGTTTAGCTGCTTTTCACTGCTGTGTTTATGCCGCTTTACACCCACTTGACACACTAACAGAGAGATATCAATACATAGGTTTTAAGATTATTACTAGTCAGATATATTCTTGTGCGGTGAATAGGGCGTGTTGAGTCCAGTTCTCTGAGCAAGGAGTAGGTCTTGTCTATTACATATTGGGTTTATGGAACGGTATCTGAGCTAATTTGAAACCCTTGTTTTATGTATCACCCCACCTCACCTTTCCCGTTAAGCAGCCATAGTGTGTTTTCTGCATGTGTGACTCTGTTCTGTTTTGTAATTCAGTTCAAGTGTAACGGTTTTTACATTCCCTCTATAAGTGATACCTTATGAGAAGTGTCCTTTTCTGTGTGACTTATTTCACTTAGAATCGTCGTACCTAAATCCACTCATCATGCTGCTACTAGCCTTATGACATTGATTTCATGGCTGAGTGATATTCCATTGTACATAAGGACCACAACTTCTTTATCCATTTTTCTCTTTCCTGGGATATTGAAGGTGGAATGAAGTGGAGGTCCTTGTCAACAGAGCAGCCCTAAACTTTGGGGTGCTTGTGTCTTGCTGATTTTTCATTTTCCCAATTTATACCCCCATGAGTGGAAGTGCCCTATGCTCTCTAAGCTGTGTTTTTTAGATGTTTCAGGACACACCGTACACTTCTCCAGAGTGGCTGTTGGCAATTTACATCCCGCCCATCAGTGTAGCAAGGCTCCCATTTCTCCATGGCCTGTCCTGCATTTCTGGTTTTGAGACTTTTTTCAGCATGGCCCTTTTGACCGATGGGTAGCGAGTCTTCTTTGTAGCGCTGATTTGCCTTTCCAGGTTGCTTGGTTGGCCAAAAAGGGTGTATGCGTTTTTTTCTGAATATATTCAGGAAAAAACGCATACGCCCTTTTTGGCCAAGGGCATCATTGTCAACGTTTTGCCGCTTTTCATGTGCTTTAAAGGCGATTCGAATCTTCCTCCTGAAATCTGTTTCCTGCAATTCTGCCTTGATTTCAAATCCTCTTCTTTGCCTTCCCTCAATATATTTGTGGACGAGAGTTATCATTTATAACTCTGCAGGTTTGTGAATTGCAGTGCCCTGAAGCTCCATTTTACAACTCGCTTTTTTGGGAGCTGGCCGCAAAAGCGCAGGATGGCTTCAGGCCCTGTTCTGGTTCCAGGGGGGAGGATGAGCCCGTGGTTAATTCTTCTTCCTGATGGGAAAATAGAGTGACCTGTGCCTGTCCCAACACCAAGAGCTAGTCTCTCACTAGTTCCCCGTCTACCCGTTCATCCTCAGGAGAAATTGCAAACTGTACGGAACAGGAGGTTAAAGGTGCTGATGCTCCAAGTAGAGAGATTATTAGTAAAGCGGCTGGAATGGCGAACCCGGGCACAAGGAGAAGAGAAATGAGGTGCGTTTTAGAAACCTTTCCCCATCACATGGTGTACCATCTTTTTGTTTTCTCATGCATGTTTTCGATGTAGGAAGATGCCCTTGAACCTGGAGATTTGGGACCCATGCGATGGGTACCACGCAGTATTACTTTAAACGGTCTGCGTTTGCTCACCCAACCTCACCAAACCTCTCAGCCCCAAGAGTGTCCACCCTTATGTCTCATCCAGCTGTGGGTCTAGATATGGTCAATCCAGGTTGCATCACAGCCCCTGAACGCATTGTGTAAGAATTTCTCTCTCTTCCACTGTCTTTGTTTCATGGGTTTGTAAAAGTAATTTATTTTTATAATGGCGTTTAGCTGCTTTTCACTGCTGTGTTTATGCTGCTTTACACCCACTTGACACACTAACAGTGAGATATCAATACATAGGTTTTAAGATTATTACTAGTCAGATATATTCTTGTGCGGTGAATAGGGTGTGTTGAGTCCAGTTCTCTGAGCAAGGAGTAGGTCTTGTCTATTACATATTGGGTTTATGGAATGGTATCTGAGCTAATTTGAAACCCTTGTTTTATGTATCACCCCACCTCACCTTTCCCGTTAAGCAGCCATAGTGTGTTTTCTGCATGTGTGACTCTGTTCTGTTTTGTAATTCAGTTCAAGTGTAACGCTTTTGACATTCCCTCTATAAGTGATACCTTATGAGAAGTGTCCTTTTCTGTGTGACTTATTTCACTTAGAATCGTCGTACCTAAATCCACTCATCATGCTGCTACTAGCCTTATGACATTGATTTCATGGCTGAGTGATATTCCATTGTACATAAGGACCACAACTTCTTTATCCATTTTTCTCTTTCCTGGGATATTGAAGGTGGAATGAAGTGGAGGTCCTTGTCAACAGAGCAGACCTAAACTTTGGGGTGCTTGTGTCTTGCTGATTTTTCATTTTCCCAATTTATACCCCCATGAGTGGAAGTGCCCTATGCTCTCTAAGCTGTGTTTTTTAGATGTTTCAGGACACACCGTACACTTCTCCAGAGTGGCTGTTGGCAATTTACATCCCGCTCATCAGTGTAGCAAGGCTCCCATTTCTCCATGGCCTGTCCTGCATTTCTGGTTTTGAGACTTTTTTCAGCATGGCCCTTTTGACCGATGGGTAGCGAGTCTTCTTTGTAGCGCTGATTTGCCTTTCCAGGTTGCTTGGTTGGCCAAAAAGGGCGTATGCGTTTTTTCCTGAATATATTCAGGAAAAAACGCATACGCCCTTTTTGGCCAAGGGCATCATTGTCAACGTTTTGCCGCTTTTCATGTGCTTTAAAGGCGATTCGAATCTACCTCCTGAAATCTGTTTCCTGCAATTCTGCCTTGATTTCAAATCCTCTTCTTTGCCTTCCCTCAATATATTTGTGGACGAGAGTTATCATTTATAACTCTGCAGGTTTGTGAATTGCAGTGCCCTGAAGCTCCATTTTACAACTCGCTTTTTTGGGAGCTGGCCGCAAAAGCACAGGATGGCTTCAGGCCCTGTTCTGGTTCCGGGGGGGAGGATGAGCCTGTGGTTAATTCTTCTTCCTGATGGGAAAATAGAGTGACCTGTGCCTGTCCCAACACCAAGAGCTAGTCTCTCACTGGTTCCCCGTCTACCCGTTCATCCTCAGGACAAATTGCAACCTGTACGGAACAGGAGGTTAAAGGTGCTGATGCTCCAAGTAGGGAGATTATTAGTAAAGTGTCTGGAATGGTGAAGCCGGGCACAAGGAGAAGGGAAATGAGGTGCGTTTTAGAAACCTTTCCCCATCACATGGTGTACCATCTTTTTGTTTGCTCATGCATGTTTTCGATGTAGGAAGATGCCCTTGAACCTGGAGATTTGGGACCCATGCAATGGGTACCACGCAGTATTACTTTAAAGGGTCTGCGTTTGCTCACCCAACCTCACCAAACCTCTCAGCCCCAAGAGTGTCCACCCTTATGTCTCATCCAGCTGTGGGTCTAGATATGGTCAATCCAGGTTGCATCACAGCCCCTGAACGCATTGTGTAAGAATTTCTCTCTCTTTCACTGTCTTTGTTTCATGGGTTTGTAAAAGTAATTTATTTTTATAATGGGGTTTAGCTGCTTTTCACTGCTGTGTTTATGCCGCTTTACACCCACTTGACACACTAACAGAGAGATATCAATACATAGGTTTTAAGATTATTACTAGTCAGATATATTCTTGTGCGGTGAATAGGGCGTGTTGAGTCCAGTTCTCTGAGCAAGGAGTAGGTCTTGTCTATTACATATTGGGTTTATGGAACGGTATCTGAGCTAATTTGAAACCCTTGTTTTATGTATCACCCCACCTCACCTTTCCCGTTAAGCAGCCATAGTGTGTTTTCTGCATGTGTGACTCTGTTCTGTTTTGTAATTCAGTTCAAGTGTAACAGTTTTTACATTCCCTCTATAAGTGATACCTTATGAGAAGTGTCCTTTTCTGTGTGACTTATTTCACTTAGAATCGTCGTACCTAAATCCACTCATCATGCTGCTACTAGCCTTATGACATTGATTTCATGGCTGAGTGATATTCCATTGTACATAAGGACCACAACTTCTTTATCCATTTTTCTCTTTCCTGGGATATTGAAGGTGGAATGAAGTGGAGGTCCTTGTCAACAGAGCAGCCCTAAACTTTGGGGTGCTTGTGTCTTGCTGATTTTTCATTTTCCCAATTTATACCCCCATGAGTGGAAGTGCCCTATGCTCTCTAAGCTGTGTTTTTTAGATGTTTCAGGACACACCGTACACTTCTCCAGAGTGGCTGTTGGCAATTTACATCCCGCCCATCAGTGTAGCAAGGCTCCCATTTCTCCATGGCCTGTCCTGCATTTCTGGTTTTGAGACTTTTTTCAGCATGGCCCTTTTGACCGATGGCTAGCGAGTCTTCTTTGTAGCGCTGATTTGCCTTTCCAGGTTGCTTGGTTGGCCAAAAAGGGCGTATGCGTTTTTTCCTGAATATATTCAGGAAAAAACGCATACGCCCTTTTTGGCCAAGGGCATCATTGTCATCGTTTTGCCGCTTTTCATGTGCTTTAAAGGCGATTCGAATCTACCTCCTGAAATCTGTTTCCTGCAATTCTGCCTTGATTTCAAATCCTCTTCTTTGCCTTCCCTCAATATATTTGTGGACGAGAGTTATCATTTATAACTCTGCAGGTTTGTGAATTGCAGTTCCCTGAAGCTCCATTTTACAACTCGCTTTTTTGGGAGCTGGCCGCAAAAGCGCAGGATGGCTTCAGGCCCTGTTCTGGTTCCGGGGGGGAGGATGAGCCTGTGGTTAATTCTTCTTCCTGATGGGAAAATAGAGTGACCTGTGCCTGTCCCAACACCAAGAGCTAGTCTCTCACTGGTTCCCCGTCTACCCGTTCATCCTCAGGACAAATTGCAACCTGTACGGAACAGGAGGTTAAAGGTGCTGATGCTCCAAGTAGGGAGATTGTTAGTAAAGAGGCTGGAATGGCGAACCCGGGCACAAGGAGAAGAGAAATGAGGTGCGTTTTAGAAACCTTTCCCCATCACATGGTGTACCATCGTTTTGTTTTCTCATGCATGTTTTCGATGTAGGAAGATGCCCTTAAACCTTGAGATTTGGGACCCATGCGATGGGTACCACGCAGTATTACTTTAAAGGGTCTGCGTTTGCTCACCCAACCTCACCAAGCCTCTCAGCCCCAAGAGTGTCCACCCTTATGTCTCATCCAGCTGTGGGTCTAGATATGGTCAATCCAGGTTGCATCACAGCCCCTGAACGCATTGTGTAAGAATTTCTCTCTCTTTCACTGTCTTTGTTTCATGGGTTTGTAAAAGTAATTTATTTTTATAATGGGGTTTAGCTGCTTTTCACTGCTGTGTTTATGCTGCTTTACACCCATTTGACACACTAACAGAGAGATATGAATACATAGGTTTTAAGATTATTACTACTCAGATATATTCTTGTGCGGTGAATAGGGTGTGTTGAGTCCAGTTCTCTGAGCAAGGAGTAGGTCTTGTCTATTACATATTGGGTTTATGGAACGGTATCTGAGCTAATTTGAAACCCTTGTTTTATGTATCACCCCACCTCACCTTTCCCGTTAAGCAGCCATAGTGTGTTTTCTGCATGTGTGACTCTGTTCTGTTTTGTAATTCAGTTCAAGTGTAACGGTTTTGACATTCCCTCTATAAGTGATACCTTATGAGAAGTGTCCTTTTCTGTGTGACTTATTTCACTTAGAATCGTCGTACCTAAATCCACTCATCATGCTGCTACTAGCCTTATGACATTGATTTCATGGCTGAGTGATATTCCATTGTACATAAGGACCACAACTTCTTTATCCATTTTTCCCTTTCCTGGGATATTGAAGGTGGAATGAAGTGGAGGTCCTTGTCAACAGAGCAGCCCTAAACTTTGGGGTGCTTGTGTCTTGCTGATTTTTCATTTTCCCAATTTATACCCCCATGAGTGGAAGTGCCCTATGCTCTCTAAGCTGTGTTTTTTAGATGTTTCAGGACACACCGTACACTTCTCCAGAGTGGCTGTTGGCAATTTACATCCCGCCCATCAGTGTAGCAAGGCTCCCATTTCTCCATGGCCTGTCGTGCATTTCTGGTTTTGAGACTTTTTTAAGCATGGCCCTTTTGACCAATGGGTAGCGAGTCTTCTTTGTAGCCCTGATTTGCCTTTCCAGGTTGCTTGGTTGGCCAAAAAGGGCGTATGCGTTTTTTCCTGAATATATTCAGGAAAAAACGCATACGCCCTTTTTGGCCAAGGGCATCATTGTCAACGTTTTACCGCTTTTCATGTGCTTTAAAGGCGATTCGAATCTACCTCCTGAAATCTGTTTCCTGCAATTCTGCCTTGATTTCAAATCCTCTTCTTTGCCTTCCCTCAATATATTTGTGGACGAGAGTTATCATTTATAACTCTGCAGGTTTGTGAATTGCAGTGCCCTGAAGCTCCATTTTACAACTCGCTTTTTTGGGAGCTGGCCGCAAAAGTGCAGGATGGCTTCAGGCACTGTTCTGGTTCCGGGGGGCAGGCTGAGTCTCTTGCAAATTCTTCTTCCTGATGGGAAAATAGAGTGACCTGTGCCTGTCCCAACACCAAGAGCTAGTCTCTCATTGGTTCCCCATCTACCCGTTCATCCTCAGGACAAATTGCAACCTGTATGGAACAGGAGGTTAAAGGTGCTGATGCTCTAAGTAGGGAGATTACTAGTAAAGTGGCTGGAATGGCGAATCCGGGCACAAGGAGATGAGAAATCAGGTGCGTTTTAGAAACCTTTTCCCATCACACGGTGTACCATCTTCTGGGTTTCTCATGCATGTTTTCGATGTAGGAAGATGCCATTGAACCTGGAGATTTGGGACCCATGCGATGGGTACCACGCAGTATTACTTTAAAGGGTCTGCGTTTGCTCACCCAACCTCACCAAACCTCTCAGCCCCAAGAGTGTCCACCCTTATGTCTCATCCAGCTGTGGGTCTAGATATGGTCAATCCAGGTTGCGTCACAGCCCCTGAACGAATTGTGTAAGAATTTCTCTCTCTTTCACTGTCTTTGTTTCATGGGTTTTTAAAAGTAATTTATTTTTATAATGGGGTTTAGCTGCTTTTCACTGTTGTGTTTATGCCGCTTTACATCCACTTGACACACTAACAGAGAGATATCAATACATAGGTTTTAAGATTATTACTAGTCAGATATTTTCTTGTGCGGTGAATATGGCGTGTTCAGTCCAGTTCTCTGAGCAAGGAGTAGGTCTTGTCTATTACATATTGGGTTTATGCAACGGTATCTGAGCTAATTTGAAACCCTTGTTTTATGTATCACCCCACCTCACCTTTCCCGTTAAGCAGCCATAGTGTGTTTTCTGCATGTGTGACTCTGTTCTCTTTTGTAATTCAGTTCAAGTGTAACGGTTTTTACATTCCCTCTATCAGTGAGACCTTATGAGAAGTGTCCTTTTCTGTGTGACTTATTTCACTTAGAATCGTCGTACCTAAATCCACTCATCATGCTGCTAATAGCCTTATGACATTGATTTCATGGCTGAGTGATATTCCATTGTACATAAGGACCACAACTTCTTTATCCATTTTTCTCTTTCCTGGGATATTGAAGGTGGAATGAAGTGGAGGTCCTTGTCAAGAGAGCAGCCCTAAACTTTGGGGTGCTTGTGTCTTGCTGATTTTTCATTTTCCCAATTTATACCCCCATGAGTGGAAGTGCCCTATGCTCTCTAAGCTGTGTTTTTTAGATGTTTCAGGACACACCGTACACTTCTCCAGAGTGGCTGTTGGCAATTTACATCCCGCCCATCAGTGTAACAAGGCTCCCATTTCTCCATGGCCTGTCGTGCATTTCTGGTTTTGAGACTTTTTTCAGCATGGCCCTTTTGACCGATGGCTAGCGAGTCTTCTTTGTAGCGCTGATTTGCCTTTCCAGGTTGCTTGGTTGGCCAAAAAGGGCGTATGCGTTTTTTCCTGAATATATTCAGGAAAAAACGCATACGCCCTTTTTGGCCAAGGGCATCATTGTCAACGTTTTGCCGCTTTTCATGTGCTTTAAAGGCGATTCGAATCTACCTCCTGAAATCTGTTTCCTGCAATTCTGCCTTGATTTCAAATCCTCTTCTTTGCCTTCCCTCAATATATTTGTGGACGAGAGTTATCATTTATAACTCTCCAGGTTTGTGAATTGCAGTGCCCTGAAGCTCCATTTTACAACTCGCTTTTTTGGGAGCTGGCCGCAAAAGCGCAGGATGGCTTCAGGCCCTGTTCTGGTTCCAGGGGGGAGGATGAGCCCGTGGTTAATTCTTCTCCCTGATGGGAAAATAGAGTGACCTGTGCCTGTCCCAATACCAAGAGCTTGTCTCTCACTAGTTCCCCGTCTACCCGTTCATCCTCAGGACAAATTGCAACCTGTACGGAACAGGAGGTTAAAGGTGCTGATGCTCCAAGTAGGGAGATTATTAGTAAAGCGGCTGGAATGACGAACCCGGGCACAAGGAGAAGAGAAATGAGGTGCGTTTTAGAAACCTTTCCCCATCACATGGTGTACCATCGTTTTGTTTTCTCATGCATGTTTTCGATGTAGGAAGATGCCCTTAAACCTTGAGATTTGGGACCCATGCGATGGGTACCACGCAGTATTACTTTATAGGGTCTGCGTTTGCTCACCCAACCTCACCAAACCTCTCAGCCCCAAGAGTGTCCACCCTTATGTCTCATCCAGCTGTGGGTCTAGATATGGTCAATCCAGGTTGCATCACAGCCCCTGAACGCATTGTGTAAGAATTTCTCTCTCTTTCACTGTCTTTGTTTCATGGGTTTGTAAAAGTAATTTATTTTTATAATGGGGTTTAGCTGCTTTTCACTGCTGTGTTTATGCTGCTTTACACCCATTTGACACACTAACAGAGAGATATGAATACATAGGTTTTAAGATTATTACTACTCAGATATATTCTTGTGCGGTGAATAGGGTGTGTTGAGTCCAGTTCTCTGAGCAAGGAGTAGGTCTTGTCTATTACATATTGGGTTTATGGAACGGTATCTGAGCTAATTTGAAACCCTTGTTTTATGTATCACCCCACCTCACCTTTCCCGTTAAGCAGCCATAGTGTGTTTTCTGCATGTGTGACTCTGTTCTGTTTTGTAATTCAGTTCAAGTGTAACGGTTTTTACATTCCCTCTATAAGTGATACCTTATGAGAAGTGTCCTTTTCTGTGTGACTTATTTCACTTAGAATCGTCGTACCTAAATCCACTCATCATGCTGCTACTAGCCTTATGACATTGATTTCATGGCTGAGTGATATTCCATTGTACATAAGGACCACAACTTCTTTATCCATTTTTCTCTTTCCTGGGATATTGAAGGTGGAATGAAGTGGAGGTCCTTGTCAACAGAGCAGCCCTAAACTTTGGGGTGCTTGTGTCTTGCTGATTTTTCATTTTCCCAATTTATACCCCCATGAGTGGAAGTGCCCTATGCTCTCTAAGCTGTGTTTTTTAGATGTTTCAGGACACACCGTACACTTCTCCAGAGTGGCTGTTGGCAATTTACATCCCGCTCATCAGTGTAGCAAGGCTCCCATTTCTCCATGGCCTGTCCTGTATTTCTGGTTTTGAGACTTTTTTCAGCATGGCCCTTTTGACCGATGGGTAGCGAGTCTTCTTTGTAGCGCTGATTTGCCTTTCCAGGTTGCTTGGTTGGCCAAAAAGGGCGTATGCGTTTTTTCCTGAATATATTCAGGAAAAAACGCATACGCCCTTTTTGGCCAAGGGCATCATTGTCAACGTTTTGCCGCTTTTCATGTGCTTTAAAGGCGATTCGAATCTACCTCCTGAAATCTGTTTCCTGCAATTCTGCCTTGATTTCAAATCCTCTTCTTTGCCTTCCCTCAATATATTTGTGGACGAGAGTTATCATTTATAACTCTGCAGGTT
This sequence comes from Balaenoptera ricei, assembly GCF_028023285.1. Classification (NCBI taxonomy): domain Eukaryota; kingdom Metazoa; phylum Chordata; class Mammalia; order Artiodactyla; family Balaenopteridae; genus Balaenoptera; species Balaenoptera ricei. Next base: position 118,093 of record NW_026777666.1, read on the forward strand.
TGTGAATTGCAGTGCCCTGAAGCTCCATTTTACAACTCGCTTTTTTGGGAGCTGGCCGCAAAAGCGCAGGATGGCTTCAGGCCCTGTTCTGGTTCCAGGGGGGAGGATGAGCCCGTGGTTAATTCTTCTTCCTGATGGGAAAATAGAGTGACCTGTGCCTGTCCCAACACCAAGAGCTAGTCTCTCACTAGTTCCCCGTCTACCCGTTCATCCTCAGGACAAATTGCAAACTGTACGGAACAGGAGGTTAAAGGTGCTGATGCTCCAAGTAGAGAGATTATTAGTAAAGCGGCTGGAATGGCGAACCCGGGCACAAGGAGAAGAGAAATGAGGTGCGTTTTAGAAACCTTTCCCCATCACATGGTGTACCATCTTTTTGTTTTCTCATGCATGTTTTCGATGTAGGAAGATGCCCTTGAACCTGGAGATTTGGGACCCATGCGATGGGTACCACGCAGTATTACTTTAAACGGTCTGCGTTTGCTCACCCAACCTCACCAAACCTCTCAGCCCCAAGAGTGTCCACCCTTATGTCTCATCCAGCTGTGGGTCTAGATATGGTCAATCCAGGTTGCATCACAGCCCCTGAACGCATTGTGTAAGAATTTCTCTCTCTTCCACTGTCTTTGTTTCATGGGTTTGTAAAAGTAATTTATTTTTATAATGGCGTTTAGCTGCTTTTCACTGCTGTGTTTATGCCGCTTTACACCCACTTGACACACTAACAGTGAGATATCAATACATAGGTTTTAAGATTATTACTAGTCAGATATATTCTTGTGCGGTGAATAGGGTGTGTTGAGTCCAGTTCTCTGAGCAAGGAGTAGGTCTTGTCTATTACATATTGGGTTTATGGAATGGTATCTGAGCTAATTTGAAACCCTTGTTTTATGTATCACCCCACCTCACCTTTCCCGTTAAGCAGCCATAGTGTGTTTTCTGCATGTGTGACTCTGTTCTGTTTTGTAATTCAGTTCAAGTGTAACTGTTTTTACATTCCCTCTATAAGTGATACCTTATGAGAAGTGTCCTTTTCTGTGTGACTTATTTCACTTAGAATCGTCGTACCTAAATCCACTCATCATGCTGCTACTAGCCTTATGACATTGATTTCATGGCTGAGTGATATTCCATTGTACATAAGGACCACAACTTCTTTATCCATTTTTCTCTTTCCTGGGATATTGAAGGTGGAATGAAGTGGAGGTCCTTGTCAACAGAGCAGACCTAAACTTTGGGGTGCTTGTGTCTTGCTGATTTTTCATTTTCCCAATTTATACCCCCATGAGTGGAAGTGCCCTATGCTCTCTAAGCTGTGTTTTTTAGATGTTTCAGGACACACCGTACACTTCTCCAGAGTGGCTGTTGGCAATTTACATCCCGCTCATCAGTGTAGCAAGGCTCCCATTTCTCCATGGCCTGTCCTGCATTTCTGGTTTTGAGACTTTTTTCAGCATGGCCCTTTTGACCGATGGGTAGCGAGTCTTCTTTGTAGCGCTGATTTGCCTTTCCAGGTTGCTTGGTTGGCCAAAAAGGGCGTATGCGTTTTTTCCTGAATATATTCAGGAAAAAACGCATACGCCCTTTTTGGCCAAGGGCATCATTGTCAACGTTTTGCCGCTTTTCATGTGCTTTAAAGGCGATTCGAATCTACCTCCTGAAATCTGTTTCCTGCAATTCTGCCTTGATTTCAAATCCTCTTCTTTGCCTTCCCTCAATATATTTGTGGACGAGAGTTATCATTTATAACTCTGCAGGTTTGTGAATTGCAGTGCCCTGAAGCTCCATTTTACAACTCGCTTTTTTGGGAGCTGGCCGCAAAAGCACAGGATGGCTTCAGGCCCTGTTCTGGTTCCGGGGGGGAGGATGAGCCTGTGGTTAATTCTTCTTCCTGATGGGAAAATAGAGTGACCTGTGCCTGTCCCAACACCAAGAGCTAGTCTCTCACTGGTTCCCCGTCTACCCGTTCATCCTCAGGACAAATTGCAACCTGTACGGAACAGGAGGTTAAAGGTGCTGATGCTCCAAGTAGGGAGATTATTAGTAAAGCGTCTGGAATGGTGAAGCCGGGCACAAGGAGAAGGGAAATGAGGTGCGTTTTAGAAACCTTTCCCCATCACATGGTGTACCATCTTTTTGTTTGCTCATGCATGTTTTCGATGTAGGAAGATGCCCTTGAACCTGGAGATTTGGGACCCATGCAATGGGTACCACGCAGTATTACTTTAAAGGGTCTGCGTTTGCTCACCCAACCTCACCAAACCTCTCAGCCCCAAGAGTGTCCACCCTTATGTCTCATCCAGCTGTGGGTCTAGATATGGTCAATCCAGGTTGCATCACAGCCCCTGAACGCATTGTGTAAGAATTTCTCTCTCTTTCACTGTCTTTGTTTCATGGGTTTGTAAAAGTAATTTATTTTTATAATGGGGTTTAGCTGCTTTTCACTGCTGTGTTTATGCCGCTTTACACCCACTTGACACACTAACAGAGAGATATCAATACATAGGTTTTAAGATTATTACTAGTCAGATATATTCTTGTGCGGTGAATAGGGCGTGTTGAGTCCAGTTCTCTGAGCAAGGAGTAGGTCTTGTCTATTACATATTGGGTTTATGGAACGGTATCTGAGCTAATTTGAAACCCTTGTTTTATGTATCACCCCACCTCACCTTTCCCGTTAAGCAGCCATAGTGTGTTTTCTGCATGTGTGACTCTGTTCTGTTTTGTAATTCAGTTCAAGTGTAACGGTTTTTACATTCCCTCTATAAGTGATACCTTATGAGAAGTGTCCTTTTCTGTGTGACTTATTTCACTTAGAATCGTCGTACCTAAATCCACTCATCATGCTGCTACTAGCCTTATGACATTGATTTCATGGCTGAGTGATATTCCATTGTACATAAGGACCACAACTTCTTTATCCATTTTTCTCTTTCCTGGGATATTGAAGGTGGAATGAAGTGGAGGTCCTTGTCAACAGAGCAGCCCTAAACTTTGGGGTGCTTGTGTCTTGCTGATTTTTCATTTTCCCAATTTATACCCCCATGAGTGGAAGTGCCCTATGCTCTCTAAGCTGTGTTTTTTAGATGTTTCAGGACACACCGTACACTTCTCCAGAGTGGCTGTTGGCAATTTACATCCCGCTCATCAGTGTAGCAAGGCTCCCATTTCTCCATGGCCTGTCCTGTATTTCTGGTTTTGAGACTTTTTTCAGCATGGCCCTTTTGACCGATGGGTAGCGAGTCTTCTTTGTAGCGCTGATTTGCCTTTCCAGGTTGCTTGGTTGGCCAAAAAGGGCGTATGCGTTTTTTCCTGAATATATTCAGGAAAAAACGCATACGCCCTTTTTGGCCAAGGGCATCATTGTCAACGTTTTGCCGCTTTTCATGTGCTTTAAAGGCGATTCGAATCTACCTCCTGAAATCTGTTTCCTGCAATTCTGCCTTGATTTCAAATCCTCTTCTTTGCCTTCCCTCAATATATTTGTGGACGAGAGTTATCATTTATAACTCTGCAGGTTTGTGAATTGCAGTGCCCTGAAGCTCCATTTTACAACTCGCTTTTTTGGGAGCTGGCCGCAAAAGCGCAGGATGGCTTCAGGCCCTGTTCTGGTTCCGGGGGGGAGGATGAGCCTGTGGTTAATTCTTCTTCCTGATGGGAAAATAGAGTGACCTCTGCCTGTCCCAACACCAAGAGCTAGTCTCTCACTGGTTCCCCGTCTACCCGTTCATCCTCAGGAGAAATTGCCACCTGTACGGAACAGGAGGTTAAAGGTGCTGATGCTCCAAGTAGAGAGATTATTAGTAAAGCGGCTGGAATGGCGAACCCGGGCACAAGGAGAAGAGAAATGAGGTGCGTTTTAGAAACCTTTCCCCATCACATGGTGTACCATCTTTTTGTTTTCTCATGCATGTTTTCGATGTAGGAAGATGCCCTTGAACCTGGAGATTTGGGACCCATGCGATGGGTACCACGCAGTATTACTTTAAACGGTCTGCGTTTGCTCACCCAACCTCACCAAACCTCTCAGCCCCAAGAGTGTCCACCCTTATGTCTCATCCAGCTGTGGGTCTAGATATGGTCAATCCAGGTTGCATCACAGCCCCTGAACGCATTGTGTAAGAATTTCTCTCTCTTTCAATGTCTTGGTTTCATGGGTTTTTCGAAGTAATTTATTTTTATAATGGCGTTTAGCTGCTTTTCACTGCTGTGTTTATGCCGCTTTACACCCACTTGACACACTAACAGTGAGATATCAATACATAGGTTTTAAGATTATTACTAGTCAGATATATTCTTGTGCGGTGAATAGGGTGTGTTGAGTCCAGTTCTCTGAGCAAGGAGTAGGTCTTGTCTATTACATATTGGGTTTATGGAATGGTATCTGAGCTAATTTGAAACCCTTGTTTTATGTATCACCCCACCTCACCTTTCCCGTTAAGCAGCCATAGTGTGTTTTCTGCATGTGTAACTCTGTTCTGTTTTGTAATTCAGTTCAAGTGTAACTGTTTTTACATTCCCTCTATAAGTGATACCTTATGAGAAGTGTCCTTTTCTGTGTGACTTATTTCACTTAGAATCGTCGTACCTAAATCCACTCATCATGCTGCTACTAGCCTTATGACATTGATTTCATGGCTGAGTGATATTCCATTGTACATAAGGACCACAACTTCTTTATCCATTTTTCTCTTTCCTGGGATATTGAAGGTGGAATGAAGTGGAGGTCCTTGTCAACAGAGCAGCCCTAAACTTTGGGGTGCTTGTGTCTTGCTGATTTTTCATTTTCCCAATTTATACCCCCATGAGTGGAAGTGCCCTATGCTCTCTAAGCTGTGTTTTTTAGATGTTTCAGGACACACCGTACACTTCTCCAGAGTGGCTGTTGGCAATTTACATCCCGCTCATCAGTGTAGCAAGGCTCCCATTTCTCCATGGCCTGTCCTGCATTTCTGGGTTTGAGACTTTTTTCAGCGTGGCCCTTTTGACCGATGGGTAGCGAGTCTTCTTTGTAGCGCTGATTTGCCTTTCCAGGTTGCTTGGTTGGCCAAAAAGGGCGTATGCGTTTTTTCCTGAATATATTCAGGAAAAAACGCATACGCCCTTTTTGGCCAAGGGCATCATTGTCAACGTTTTGCCGCTTTTCATGTGCTTTAAAGGCGATTCGAATCTACCTCCTGAAATCTGTTTCCTGCAATTCTGCCTTGATTTCAAATCCTCTTCTTTGCCTTCCCTCAATATATTTGTGGACGAGAGTTATCATTTATAACTCTGCAGGTTTGTGAATTGCAGTGCCCTGAAGCTCCATTTTACAACTCGCTTTTTTGGGAGCTGGCCGCAAAAGCACAGGATGGCTTCAGGCCCTGTTCTGGTTCCGGGGGGGAGGATGAGCCTGTGGTTAATTCTTCTTCCTGATGGGAAAATAGAGTGACCTCTGCCTGTCCCAACACCAAGAGCTAGTCTCTCACTGGTTCCCCGTTTACCCGTTCATCCTCAGGACAAATTGCAACCTGTACGGAACAGGAGGTTAAAGGTGCTGATGCTCCAAGTAGGGAGATTATTAGTAAAGCGGCTGGAATGGCGAACCCGGGCACAAGGAGAAGAGAAATGAGGTGCGTTTTAGAAACCTTTCCCCATCACATGGTGTACCATCGTTTTGTTTTCTCATGCATGTTTTCGATGTAGGAAGATGCCCTTAAACCTTGAGATTTGGGACCCATGCGATGGGTACCACGCAGTATTACTTTATAGGGTCTGCGTTTGCTCACCCAACCTCACCAAACCTCTCAGCCCCAAGAGTGTCCACCCTTATGTCTCATCCAGCTGTGGGTCTAGATATGGTCAATCCAGGTTGCATCACAGCCCCTGAACGCATTGTGTAAGAATTTCTCTCTCTTTCACTGTCTTTGTTTCATGGGTTTGTAAAAGTAATTTATTTTTATAATGGGGTTTAGCTGCTTTTCACTGTTGTGTTTATGCCGCTTTACACCCACTTGACACACTAACAGAGAGATATCAATACATAGGTTTTAAGATTATTACTAGTCAGATATTTTCTTTTGCGGTGAATAGGGCGTGTTCAGTCCAGTTCTCTGAGCAAGGAGTAGGTCTTGTCTATTACATATTGGGTTTATGCAACGGTATCTGAGCTAATTTGAAACCCTTGTTTTATGTATCACCCCACCTCACCTTTCCCGTTAAGCAGCCATAGTGTGTTTTCTGCATGTGTGACTCTGTTCTCTTTTGTAATTCAGTTCAAGTGTAACGGTTTTTACATTCCCTCTATCAGTGATACCTTATGAGAAGTGTCCTTTTCTGTGTGACTTATTTCACTTAGAATCGTCGTACCTAAATCCACTCATCATGCTGCTAATAGCCTTATGACATTGATTTCATGGCTGAGTGATATTCCATTGTACATAAGGACCACAACTTCTTTATCCATTTTTCTCTTTCCTGGGATATTGAAGGTGGAATGAAGTGGAGGTCCTTGTCAACAGAGCAGCCCTAAACTTTGGGGTGCTTGTGTCTTGCTGATTTTTCATTTTCCCAATTTATACCCCCATGAGTGGAAGTGCCCTATGCTCTCTAAGCTGTGTTTTTTAGATGTTTCAGGACACACCGTACACTTCTCCAGAGTGGCTGTTGGCAATTTACATCCCGCCCATCAGTGTAGCAAGGCTCCCATTTCTCCATGGCCTGTCGTGCATTTCTGGTTTTGAGACTTTTTTCAGCATGGCCCTTTTGACCGATGGCTAGCGAGTCTTCTTTGTAGCGCTGATTTGCCTTTCCAGGTTGCTTGGTTGGCCAAAAAGGGCGTATGCGTTTTTTCCTGAATATATTCAGGAAAAAACGCATACGCCCTTTTTGGCCAAGGGCATCATTGTCATCGTTTTGCCGCTTTTCATGTGCTTTAAAGGCGATTCGAATCTACCTCCTGAAATCTGTTTCCTGCAATTCTGCCTTGATTTCAAATCCTCTTCTTTGCCTTCCCTCAATATATTTGTGGACGAGAGTTATCATTTATAACTCTGCAGGTTTGTGAATTGCAGTTCCCTGAAGCTCCATTTTACAACTCGCTTTTTTGGGAGCTGGCCGCAAAAGCGCAGGATGGCTTCAGGCCCTGTTCTGGTTCCGGGGGGGAGGATGAGCCTGTGGTTAATTCTTCTTCCTGATGGGAAAATAGAGTGACCTGTGCCTGTCCCAACACCAAGAGCTAGTCTCTCACTGGTTCCCCGTCTACCCGTTCATCCTCAGGACAAATTGCAACCTGTACGGAACAGGAGGTTAAAGGTGCTGATGCTCCAAGTAGGGAGATTGTTAGTAAAGAGGCTGGAATGGCGAACCCGGGCACAAGGAGAAGAGAAATGAGGTGCGTTTTAGAAACCTTTCCCCATCACATGGTGTACCATCGTTTTGTTTTCTCATGCATGTTTTCGATGTAGGAAGATGCCCTTAAACCTTGAGATTTGGGACCCATGCGATGGGTACCACGCAGTATTACTTTAAAGGGTCTGCGTTTGCTCACCCAACCTCACCAAGCCTCTCAGCCCCAAGAGTGTCCACCCTTATGTCTCATCCAGCTGTGGGTCTAGATATGGTCAATCCAGGTTGCATCACAGCCCCTGAACGCATTGTGTAAGAATTTCTCTCTCTTTCACTGTCTTTGTTTCATGGGTTTGTAAAAGTAATTTATTTTTATAATGGGGTTTAGCTGCTTTTCACTGCTGTGTTTATGCTGCTTTACACCCATTTGACACACTAACAGAGAGATATGAATACATAGGTTTTAAGATTATTACTACTCAGATATATTCTTGTGCGGTGAATAGGGTGTGTTGAGTCCAGTTCTCTGAGCAAGGAGTAGGTCTTGTCTATTACATATTGGGTTTATGGAACGGTATCTGAGCTAATTTGAAACCCTTGTTTTATGTATCACCCCACCTCACCTTTCCCGTTAAGCAGCCATAGTGTGTTTTCTGCATGTGTGACTCTGTTCTGTTTTGTAATTCAGTTCAAGTGTAACGGTTTTGACATTCCCTCTATAAGTGATACCTTATGAGAAGTGTCCTTTTCTGTGTGACTTATTTCACTTAGAATCGTCGTACCTAAATCCACTCATCATGCTGCTACTAGCCTTATGACATTGATTTCATGGCTGAGTGATATTCCATTGTACATAAGGACCACAACTTCTTTATCCATTTTTCTCTTTCCTGGGATATTGAAGGTGGAATGAAGTGGAGGTCCTTGTCAACAGAGCAGCCCTAAACTTTGGGGTGCTTGTGTCTTGCTGATTTTTCATTTTCCCAATTTATACCCCCATGAGTGGAAGTGCCCTATGCTCTCTAAGCTGTGTTTTTTAGATGTTTCAGGACACACCGTACACTTCTCCAGAGTGGCTGTTGGCAATTTACATCCCGCTCATCAGTGTAGCAAGGCTCCCATTTCTCCATGGCCTGTCCTGTATTTCTGGTTTTGAGACTTTTTTCAGCATGGCCCTTTTGACCGATGGGTAGCGAGTCTTCTTTGTAGCGCTGATTTGCCTTTCCAGGTTGCTTGGTTGGCCAAAAAGGGCGTATGCGTTTTTTCCTGAATATATTCAGGAAAAAACGCATACGCCCTTTTTGGCCAAGGGCATCATTGTCAACGTTTTGCCGCTTTTCATGTGCTTTAAAGGCGATTCGAATCTACCTCCTGAAATCTGTTTCCTGCAATTCTGCCTTGATTTCAAATCCTCTTCTTTGCCTTCCCTCAATATATTTGTGGACGAGAGTTATCATTTATAACTCTGCAGGTTTGTGAATTGCAGTGCCCTGAAGCTCCATTTTACAACTCGCTTTTTTGGGAGCTGGCCGCAAAAGCGCAGGATGGCTTCAGGCCCTGTTCTGGTTCCGGGGGGGAGGATGAGCCTGTGGTTAATTCTTCTTCCTGATGGGAAAATAGAGTGACCTCTGCCTGTCCCAACACCAAGAGCTAGTCTCTCACTGGTTCCCCGTCTACCCGTTCATCCTCAGGAGAAATTGCCACCTGTACGGAACAGGAGGTTAAAGGTGCTGATGCTCCAAGTAGAGAGATTATTAGTAAAGCGGCTGGAATGGCGAACCCGGGCACAAGGAGAAGAGAAATGAGGTGCGTTTTAGAAACCTTTCCCCATCACATGGTGTACCATCTTTTTGTTTTCTCATGCATGTTTTCGATGTAGGAAGATGCCCTTGAACCTGGAGATTTGGGACCCATGCGATGGGTACCACGCAGTATTACTTTAAACGGTCTGCGTTTGCTCACCCAACCTCACCAAACCTCTCAGCCCCAAGAGTGTCCACCCTTATGTCTCATCCAGCTGTGGGTCTAGATATGGTCAATCCAGGTTGCATCACAGCCCCTGAACGCATTGTGTAAGAATTTCTCTCTCTTTCAATGTCTTGGTTTCATGGGTTTTTCGAAGTAATTTATTTTTATAATGGCGTTTAGCTGCTTTTCACTGCTGTGTTTATGCCGCTTTACACCCACTTGACACACTAACAGTGAGATATCAATACATAGGTTTTAAGATTATTACTAGTCAGATATATTCTTGTGCGGTGAATAGGGTGTGTTGAGTCCAGTTCTCTGAGCAAGGAGTAGGTCTTGTCTATTACATATTGGGTTTATGGAATGGTATCTGAGCTAATTTGAAACCCTTGTTTTATGTATCACCCCACCTCACCTTTCCCGTTAAGCAGCCATAGTGTGTTTTCTGCATGTGTAACTCTGTTCTGTTTTGTAATTCAGTTCAAGTGTAACTGTTTTTACATTCCCTCTATAAGTGATACCTTATGAGAAGTGTCCTTTTCTGTGTGACTTATTTCACTTAGAATCGTCGTACCTAAATCCACTCATCATGCTGCTACTAGCCTTATGACATTGATTTCATGGCTGAGTGATATTCCATTGTACATAAGGACCACAACTTCTTTATCCATTTTTCTCTTTCCTGGGATATTGAAGGTGGAATGAAGTGGAGGTCCTTGTCAACAGAGCAGCCCTAAACTTTGGGGTGCTTGTGTCTTGCTGATTTTTCATTTTCCCAATTTATACCCCCATGAGTGGAAGTGCCCTATGCTCTCTAAGCTGTGTTTTTTAGATGTTTCAGGACACACCGTACACTTCTCCAGAGTGGCTGTTGGCAATTTACATCCCGCTCATCAGTGTAGCAAGGCTCCCATTTCTCCATGGCCTGTCCTGCATTTCTGGGTTTGAGACTTTTTTCAGCGTGGCCCTTTTGACCGATGGGTAGCGAGTCTTCTTTGTAGCGCTGATTTGCCTTTCCAGGTTGCTTGGTTGGCCAAAAAGGGCGTATGCGTTTTTTCCTGAATATATTCAGGAAAAAACGCATACGCCCTTTTTGGCCAAGGGCATCATTGTCAACGTTTTGCCGCTTTTCATGTGCTTTAAAGGCGATTCGAATCTACCTCCTGAAATCTGTTTCCTGCAATTCTGCCTTGATTTCAAATCCTCTTCTTTGCCTTCCCTCAATATATTTGTGGACGAGAGTTATCATTTATAACTCTGCAGGTTTGTGAATTGCAGTGCCCTGAAGCTCCATTTTACAACTCGCTTTTTTGGGAGCTGGCCGCAAAAGCACAGGATGGCTTCAGGCCCTGTTCTGGTTCCGGGGGGGAGGATGAGCCTGTGGTTAATTCTTCTTCCTGATGGGAAAATAGAGTGACCTCTGCCTGTCCCAACACCAAGAGCTAGTCTCTCACTGGTTCCCCGTTTACCCGTTCATCCTCAGGACAAATTGCAACCTGTACGGAACAGGAGGTTAAAGGTGCTGATGCTCCAAGTAGGGAGATTATTAGTAAAGCGGCTGGAATGGCGAACCCGGGCACAAGGAGAAGAGAAATGAGGTGCGTTTTAGAAACCTTTCCCCATCACATGGTGTACCATCGTTTTGTTTTCTCATGCATGTTTTCGATGTAGGAAGATGCCCTTAAACCTTGAGATTTGGGACCCATGCGATGGGTACCACGCAGTATTACTTTATAGGGTCTGCGTTTGCTCACCCAACCTCACCAAACCTCTCAGCCCCAAGAGTGTCCACCCTTATGTCTCATCCAGCTGTGGGTCTAGATATGGTCAATCCAGGTTGCATCACAGCCCCTGAACGCATTGTGTAAGAATTTCTCTCTCTTTCACTGTCTTTGTTTCATGGGTTTGTAAAAGTAATTTATTTTTATAATGGGGTTTAGCTGCTTTTCACTGTTGTGTTTATGCCGCTTTACACCCACTTGACACACTAACAGAGAGATATCAATACATAGGTTTTAAGATTATTACTAGTCAGATATTTTCTTTTGCGGTGAATAGGGCGTGTTCAGTCCAGTTCTCTGAGCAAGGAGTAGGTCTTGTCTATTACATATTGGGTTTATGCAACGGTATCTGAGCTAATTTGAAACTCTTGTTTTATGTATCACCCCACCTCACCTTTCCCGTTAAGCAGCCATAGTGTGTTTTCTGCATGTGTGACTCTGTTCTCTTTTGTAATTCAGTTCAAGTGTAACGGTTTTTACATTCCCTCTATCAGTGATACCTTATGAGAAGTGTCCTTTTCTGTGTGACTTATTTCACTTAGAATCGTCGTACCTAAATCCACTCATCATGCTGCTAATAGCCTTATGACATTGATTTCATGGCTGAGTGATATTCCATTGTACATAAGGACCACAACTTCTTTATCCATTTTTCTCTTTCCTGGGATATTGAAGGTGGAATGAAGTGGAGGTCCTTGTCAACAGAGCAGCCCTAAACTTTGGGGTGCTTGTGTCTTGCTGATTTTTCATTTTCCCAATTTATACCCCCATGAGTGGAAGTGCCCTATGCTCTCTAAGCTGTGTTTTTTAGATGTTTCAGGACACACCGTACACTTCTCCAGAGTGGCTGTTGGCAATTTACATCCCGCCCATCAGTGTAGCAAGGCTCCCATTTCTCCATGGCCTGTCGTGCATTTCTGGTTTTGAGACTTTTTTCAGCATGGCCCTTTTGACCGATGGCTAGCGAGTCTTCTTTGTAGCGCTGATTTGCCTTTCCAGGTTGCTTGGTTGGCCAAAAAGGGCGTATGCGTTTTTTCCTGAATATATTCAGGAAAAAACGCATACGCCCTTTTTGGCCAAGGGCATCATTGTCATCGTTTTGCCGCTTTTCATGTGCTTTAAAGGCGATTCGAATCTACCTCCTGAAATCTGTTTCCTGCAATTCTGCCTTGATTTCAAATCCTCTTCTTTGCCTTCCCTCAATATATTTGTGGACGAGAGTTATCATTTATAACTCTGCAGGTTTGTGAATTGCAGTTCCCTGAAGCTCCATTTTACAACTCGCTTTTTTGGGAGCTGGCCGCAAAAGCGCAGGATGGCTTCAGGCCCTGTTCTGGTTCCGGGGGGGAGGATGAGCCTGTGGTTAATTCTTCTTCCTGATGGGAAAATAGAGTGACCTGTGCCTGTCCCAACACCAAGAGCTAGTCTCTCACTGGTTCCCCGTCTACCCGTTCATCCTCAGGACAAATTGCAACCTGTACGGAACAGGAGGTTAAAGGTGCTGATGCTCCAAGTAGGGAGATTGTTAGTAAAGAGGCTGGAATGGCGAACCCGGGCACAAGGAGAAGAGAAATGAGGTGCGTTTTAGAAACCTTTCCCCATCACATGGTGTACCATCGTTTTGTTTTCTCATGCATGTTTTCGATGTAGGAAGATGCCCTTAAACCTTGAGATTTGGGACCCATGCGATGGGTACCACGCAGTATTACTTTAAAGGGTCTGCGTTTGCTCACCCAACCTCACCAAGCCTCTCAGCCCCAAGAGTGTCCACCCTTATGTCTCATCCAGCTGTGGGTCTAGATATGGTCAATCCAGGTTGCATCACAGCCCCTGAACGCATTGTGTAAGAATTTCTCTCTCTTTCACTGTCTTTGTTTCATGGGTTTGTAAAAGTAATTTATTTTTATAATGGGGTTTAGCTGCTTTTCACTGCTGTGTTTATGCTGCTTTACACCCATTTGACACACTAACAGAGAGATATGAATACATAGGTTTTAAGATTATTACTACTCAGATATATTCTTGTGCGGTGAATAGGGTGTGTTGAGTCCAGTTCTCTGAGCAAGGAGTAGGTCTTGTCTATTACATATTGGGTTTATGGAACGGTATCTGAGCTAATTTGAAACCCTTGTTTTATGTATCACCCCACCTCACCTTTCCCGTTAAGCAGCCATAGTGTGTTTTCTGCATGTGTGACTCTGTTCTGTTTTGTAATTCAGTTCAAGTGTAACGGTTTTTACATTCCCTCTATCAGTGATACCTTATGAGAAGTGTCCTTTTCTGTGTGACTTATTTCACTTAGAATCGTCGTACCTAAATCCACTCATCATGCTGCTACTAGCCTTATGACATTGATTTCATGGCTGAGTGATATTCCATTGTACATAAGGACCACAACTTCTTTATCCATTTTTCCCTTTCCTGGGATATTGAAGGTGGAATGAAGTGGAGGTCCTTGTCAACAGAGCAGCCCTAAACTTTGGGGTGCTTGTGTCTTGCTGATTTTTCATTTTCCCAATTTATACCCCCATGAGTGGAAGTGCCCTATGCTCTCTAAGCTGTGTTTTTTAGATGTTTCAGGACACACCGTACACTTCTCCAGAGTGGCTGTTGGCAATTTACATCCCGCCCATCAGTGTAGCAAGGCTCCCATTTCTCCATGGCCTGTCGTGCATTTCTGGTTTTGAGACTTTTTTAAGCATGGCCCTTTTGACCAATGGGTAGCGAGTCTTCTTTGTAGCCCTGATTTGCCTTTCCAGGTTGCTTGGTTGGCCAAAAAGGGCGTATGCGTTTTTTCCTGAATATATTCAGGAAAAAACGCATACGCCCTTTTTGGCCAAGGGCATCATTGTCAACGTTTTACCGCTTTTCATGTGCTTTAAAGGCGATTCGAATCTACCTCCTGAAATCTGTTTCCTGCAATTCTGCCTTGATTTCAAATCCTCTTCTTTGCCTTCCCTCAATATATTTGTGGACGAGAGTTATCATTTATAACTCTGCAGGTTTGTGAATTGCAGTGCCCTGAAGCTCCATTTTACAACTCGCTTTTTTGGGAGCTGGCCGCAAAAGTGCAGGATGGCTTCAGGCCCTGTTCTGGTTCCGGGGGGCAGGCTGAGTCTCTTGCAAATTCTTCTTCCTGATGGGAAAATAGAGTGACCTGTGCCTGTCCCAACACCAAGAGCTAGTCTCTCATTGGTTCCCCATCTACCCGTTCATCCTCAGGACAAATTGCAACCTGTATGGAACAGGAGGTTAAAGGTGCTGATGCTCTAAGTAGGGAGATTACTAGTAAAGTGGCTGGAATGGCGAATCCGGGCACAAGGAGATGAGAAATCAGGTGCGTTTTAGAAACCTTTTCCCATCACACGGTGTACCATCTTCTGGGTTTCTCATGCATGTTTTCGATGTAGGAAGATGCCATTGAACCTGGAGATTTGGGACCCATGCGATGGGTACCACGCAGTATTACTTTAAAGGGTCTGCGTTTGCTCACCCAACCTCACCAAACCTCTCAGCCCCAAGAGTGTCCACCCTTATGTCTCATCCAGCTGTGGGTCTAGATATGGTCAATCCAGGTTGCGTCACAGCCCCTGAACGAATTGTGTAAGAATTTCTCTCTCTTTCACTGTCTTTGTTTCATGGGTTTTTAAAAGTAATTTATTTTTATAATGGGGTTTAGCTGCTTTTCACTGTTGTGTTTATGCCGCTTTACATCCACTTGACACACTAACAGAGAGATATCAATACATAGGTTTTAAGATTATTACTAGTCAGATATTTTCTTGTGCGGTGAATATGGCGTGTTCAGTCCAGTTCTCTGAGCAAGGAGTAGGTCTTGTCTATTACATATTGGGTTTATGCAACGGTATCTGAGCTAATTTGAAACCCTTGTTTTATGTATCACCCCACCTCACCTTTCCCGTTAAGCAGCCATAGTGTGTTTTCTGCATGTGTGACTCTGTTCTCTTTTGTAATTCAGTTCAAGTGTAACGGTTTTTACATTCCCTCTATCAGTGAGACCTTATGAGAAGTGTCCTTTTCTGTGTGACTTATTTCACTTAGAATCGTCGTACCTAAATCCACTCATCATGCTGCTAATAGCCTTATGACATTGATTTCATGGCTGAGTGATATTCCATTGTACATAAGGACCACAACTTCTTTATCCATTTTTCTCTTTCCTGGGATATTGAAGGTGGAATGAAGTGGAGGTCCTTGTCAAGAGAGCAGCCCTAAACTTTGGGGTGCTTGTGTCTTGCTGATTTTTCATTTTCCCAATTTATACCCCCATGAGTGGAAGTGCCCTATGCTCTCTAAGCTGTGTTTTTTAGATGTTTCAGGACACACCGTACACTTCTCCAGAGTGGCTGTTGGCAATTTACATCCCGCCCATCAGTGTAACAAGGCTCCCATTTCTCCATGGCCTGTCGTGCATTTCTGGTTTTGAGACTTTTTTCAGCATGGCCCTTTTGACCGATGGCTAGCGAGTCTTCTTTGTAGCGCTGATTTGCCTTTCCAGGTTGCTTGGTTGGCCAAAAAGGGCGTATGCGTTTTTTCCTGAATATATTCAGGAAAAAACGCATACGCCCTTTTTGGCCAAGGGCATCATTGTCAACGTTTTGCCGCTTTTCATGTGCTTTAAAGGCGATTCGAATCTACCTCCTGAAATCTGTTTCCTGCAATTCTGCCTTGATTTCAAATCCTCTTCTTTGCCTTCCCTCAATATATTTGTGGACGAGAATTATCATTTATAACTCTCCAGGTTTGTGAATTGCAGTGCCCTGAAGCTCCATTTTACAACTCGCTTTTTTGGGAGCTGGCCGCAAAAGCGCAGGATGGCTTCAGGCCCTGTTCTGGTTCCAGGGGGGAGGATGAGCCCGTGGTTAATTCTTCTCCCTGATGGGAAAATAGAGTGACCTGTGCCTGTCCCAATACCAAGAGCTTGTCTCTCACTAGTTCCCCGTCTACCCGTTCATCCTCAGGACAAATTGCAACCTGTACGGAACAGGAGGTTAAAGGTGCTGATGCTCCAAGTAGGGAGATTATTAGTAAAGCGGCTGGAATGACGAACCCGGGCACAAGGAGAAGAGAAATGAGGTGCGTTTTAGAAACCTTTCCCCATCACATGGTGTACCATCGTTTTGTTTTCTCATGCATGTTTTCGATGTAGGAAGATGCCCTTAAACCTTGAGATTTGGGACCCATGCGATGGGTACCACGCAGTATTACTTTATAGGGTCTGCGTTTGCTCACCCAACCTCACCAAACCTCTCAGCCCCAAGAGTGTCCACCCTTATGTCTCATCCAGCTGTGGGTCTAGATATGGTCAATCCAGGTTGCATCACAGCCCCTGAACGCATTGTGTAAGAATTTCTCTCTCTTTCACTGTCTTTGTTTCATGGGTTTGTAAAAGTAATTTATTTTTATAATGGGGTTTAGCTGCTTTTCACTGCTGTGTTTATGCTGCTTTACACCCATTTGACACACTAACAGAGAGATATGAATACATAGGTTTTAAGATTATTACTACTCAGATATATTCTTGTGCGGTGAATAGGGTGTGTTGAGTCCAGTTCTCTGAGCAAGGAGTAGGTCTTGTCTATTACATATTGGGTTTATGGAACGGTATCTGAGCTAATTTGAAACCCTTGTTTTATGTATCACCCCACCTCACCTTTCCCGTTAAGCAGCCATAGTGTGTTTTCTGCATGTGTGACTCTGTTCTGTTTTGTAATTCAGTTCAAGTGTAACGGTTTTGACATTCCCTCTATAAGTGATACCTTATGAGAAGTGTCCTTTTCTGTGTGACTTATTTCACTTAGAATCGTCGTACCTAAATCCACTCATCATGCTGCTACTAGCCTTATGACATTGATTTCATGGCTGAGTGATATTCCATTGTACATAAGGACCACAACTTCTTTATCCATTTTTCCCTTTCCTGGGATATTGAAGGTGGAATGAAGTGGAGGTCCTTGTCAACAGAGCAGCCCTAAACTTTGGGGTGCTTGTGTCTTGCTGATTTTTCATTTTCCCAATTTATACCCCCATGAGTGGAAGTGCCCTATGCTCTCTAAGCTGTGTTTTTTAGATGTTTCAGGACACACCGTACACTTCTCCAGAGTGGCTGTTGGCAATTTACATCCCGCCCATCAGTGTAGCAAGGCTCCCATTTCTCCATGGCCTGTCGTGCATTTCTGGTTTTGAGACTTTTTTAAGCATGGCCCTTTTGACCAATGGGTAGCGAGTCTTCTTTGTAGCCCTGATTTGCCTTTCCAGGTTGCTTGGTTGGCCAAAAAGGGCGTATGCGTTTTTTCCTGAATATATTCAGGAAAAAACGCATACGCCCTTTTTGGCCAAGGGCATCATTGTCAACGTTTTACCGCTTTTCATGTGCTTTAAAGGCGATTCGAATCTACCTCCTGAAATCTGTTTCCTGCAATTCTGCCTTGATTTCAAATCCTCTTCTTTGCCTTCCCTCAATATATTTGTGGACGAGAGTTATCATTTATAACTCTGCAGGTTTGTGAATTGCAGTGCCCTGAAGCTCCATTTTACAACTCGCTTTTTTGGGAGCTGGCCGCAAAAGTGCAGGATGGCTTCAGGCCCTGTTCTGGTTCCGGGGGGCAGGCTGAGTCTCTTGCAAATTCTTCTTCCTGATGGGAAAATAGAGTGACCTGTGCCTGTCCCAACACCAAGAGCTAGTCTCTCATTGGTTCCCCATCTACCCGTTCATCCTCAGGACAAATTGCAACCTGTATGGAACAGGAGGTTAAAGGTGCTGATGCTCTAAGTAGGGAGATTACTAGTAAAGTGGCTGGAATGGCGAATCCGGGCACAAGGAGATGAGAAATCAGGTGCGTTTTAGAAACCTTTTCCCATCACACGGTGTACCATCTTCTGGGTTTCTCATGCATGTTTTCGATGTAGGAAGATGCCATTGAACCTGGAGATTTGGGACCCATGCGATGGGTACCACGCAGTATTACTTTAAAGGGTCTGCGTTTGCTCACCCAACCTCACCAAACCTCTCAGCCCCAAGAGTGTCCACCCTTATGTCTCATCCAGCTGTGGGTCTAGATATGGTCAATCCAGGTTGCGTCACAGCCCCTGAACGAATTGTGTAAGAATTTCTCTCTCTTTCACTGTCTTTGTTTCATGGGTTTTTCAAAGTAATTTATTTTTATAATGGGGTTTAGCTGCTTTTCACTGTTGTGTTTATGCCGCTTTACATCCACTTGACACACTAACAGAGAGATATCAATACATAGGTTTTAAGATTATTACTAGTCAGATATTTTCTTGTGCGGTGAATAGGGCGTGTTCAGTCCAGTTCTCTGAGCAAGGAGTAGGTCTTGTCTATTACATATTGGGTTTATGCAACGGTATCTGAGCTAATTTGAAACCCTTGTTTTATGTATCACCCCACCTCACCTTTCCCGTTAAGCAGCCATAGTGTGTTTTCTGCATGTGTGACTCTGTTCTCTTTTGTAATTCAGTTCAAGTGTAACGGTTTTTACATTCCCTCTATCAGTGAGACCTTATGAGAAGTGTCCTTTTCTGTGTGACTTATTTCACTTAGAATCGTCGTACCTAAATCCACTCATCATGCTGCTAATAGCCTTATGACATTGATTTCATGGCTGAGTGATATTCCATTGTACATAAGGACCACAACTTCTTTATCCATTTTTCTCTTTCCTGGGATATTGAAGGTGGAATGAAGTGGAGGTCCTTGTCAACAGAGCAGCCCTAAACTTTGGGGTGCTTGTGTCTTGCTGATTTTTCATTTTCCCAATTTATACCCCCATGAGTGGAAGTGCCCTATGCTCTCTAAGCTGTGTTTTTTAGATGTTTCAGGACACACCGTACACTTCTCCAGAGTGGCTGTTGGCAATTTACATCCCGCCCATCAGTGTAGCAAGGCTCCCATTTCTCCATGGCCTGTCGTGCATTTCTGGTTTTGAGACTTTTTTCAGCATGGCCCTTTTGACCGATGGCTAGCGAGTCTTCTTTGTAGCGCTGATTTGCCTTTCCAGGTTGCTTGGTTGGCCAAAAAGGGCGTATGCGTTTTTTCCTGAATATATTCAGGAAAAAACGCATACGCCCTTTTTGGCCAAGGGCATCATTGTCAACGTTTTGCCGCTTTTCATGTGCTTTAAAGGCGATTCGAATCTACCTCCTGAAATCTGTTTCCTGCAATTCTGCCTTGATTTCAAATCCTCTTCTTTGCCTTCCCTCAATATATTTGTGGACGAGAGTTATCATTTATAACTCTCCAGGTTTGTGAATTGCAGTGCCCTGAAGCTCCATTTTACAACTCGCTTTTTTGGGAGCTGGCCGCAAAAGCGCAGGATGGCTTCAGGCCCTGTTCTGGTTCCAGGGGGGAGGATGAGCCCGTGGTTAATTCTTCTCCCTGATGGGAAAATAGAGTGACCTGTGCCTGTCCCAATACCAAGAGCTAGTCTCTCACTAGTTCCCCGTCTACCCGTTCATCCTCAGGACAATTTGCAACCTGTACGGAACAGGAGGTTAAAGGTGCTGATGCTCCAAGTAGGGAGATTATTAGTAAAGCGGCTGGAATGACGAACCCGGGCACAAGGAGAAGAGAAATGAGGTGCGTTTTAGAAACCTTTCCCCATCACATGGTGTACCATCTTTTTGTTTGCTCATGCATGTTTTCGATGTAGGAAGATGCCCTTGAACCTGGAGATTTGGGACCCATGCGATGGGTACCACGCAGTATTACTTTAAAGGGTCTGCGTTTGCTCACCCAACCTCACCAAACCTCTCAGCCCCAAGAGTGTCCACCCTTATGTCTCATCCAGCTGTGGATCTAGATATGGTCAATCCAGGTTGCGTCACAGCCCCTGAACGAATTGTGTAAGAATTTCTCTCTCCTTCACTGTCTTTGTTTCATGGGTTTTTAAAAGTAATTTATTTTTATAATGGGGTTTAGCTGCTTTTCACTGTTGTGTTTATGCCGCTTTACATCCACTTGACACACTAACAGAGAGATATCAATACATAGTTTTTAAGATTATTACTAGTCAGTTATTTTCTTGTGCGGTGAATAGGGCGTGTTGAGTCCAGTTCTCTGAGCAAGGAGTAGGTCTTGTCTATTACATATTGGGTTTATGCAACGGTATCTGAGCTAATTTGAAACCCTTGTTTTATGTATCACCCCACCTCACCTTTCCCGTTAAGCAGCCATAGTGTGTTTTCTGCATGTGTGACTCTGTTCTGTTTTGTAATTCAGTTCAAGTGTAACGGTTTTTACATTCCCTCTATCAGTGAGACCTTATGAGAAGTGTCCTTTTCTGTGTGACTTATTTCACTTAGAATCGTCGTACCTAAATCCACTCATCATGCTGCTACTAGCCTTATGACATTGATTTCATGGCTGAGTGATATTCCATTGTACATAAGGACCACAACTCCTTTATCCATTTTTCTCTTTCCTGGGATATTGAAGGTGGAATGAAGTGGAGGTCCTTGTCAACAGAGCAGCCCTAAACTTTGGGGTGCTTGTGTCTTGCTGATTTTTCATTTTCCCAATTTATACCCCCATGAGTGGAAGTGCCCTATGCTCTCTAAGCTGTGTTTTTTAGATGTTTCAGGACACACCGTACACTTCTCCAGAGTGGCTGTTGGCAATTTACATCCCGCCCATCAGTGTAGCAAGGCTCCCTTTCCTCCCTGGCCTCTCCTGCTTTTCTTGTTTTACACTTTTTTAGGAAGGCCATTTTGACCGATGGGAAGTCAGACTTCTTTGTAGCGCTGAATTGCATTTCCGGCTTGCTTGGTTGGCCAAAAAGGGCCTATGGTTTTTTCCTGAATATATTCAGAAAAAAACGCATATTCTCTTTTTGGCCAAGTGCATCATTGTCGACGTTTTGCTGCTTTTCATGTGCTTTAGTGGTGATTCGAATCTATCTCCTGAAATCTGTTTCCTGCAATTCTGCCTTGATTTCAAATCCTCTTCGTTACCTTCCCTCAATATATTTGTGGACGAGAGTTATCATTTATAATTCTGCAGGTTTGTGAATTGCAGTGCTCCTGTGCTCCATTTGTCAACTCGCTTTTTTGGGAGCTTTCCGCAGAACCGCTCGTTTGCTTCTGGCCCTACTCTGGTTCCCAGTGGCAGGCTAAGCCTTTGCTTAATTCTTCTTCCTGACTGGAAAGTAGAGTAACATGTGCCTCTCCGAACATCTAGGGCTTGGCTCTCCTTGTTTCTCCTCCTTGCCCTTCTTCCTTTGGACAAATTCCGATTTCTGTGCAACTGGATGTTGAAGGTGCTGACATCCTCTAGTGGGGAGATTTTAAGGAAAAAGGCTGGAGGGGTGAACCCAACAACCAGGAAATTAGGCGTTTTGGTGCCTTTTCCAAAATCTTCCTGATCCAACCGTGTTCCATCTTCCTGGTGTCACAGGCATGTTTTAGCTGTAGGAAAGGTCCCGTGTATGTAAGGAGAACACAAGGGATTTTTCCAAATCAGTGTCTCCCCGAACTCCAATCTGGGGAATTTTTAAGCTACTGGTACATGTGTGTTCATTAAGGGACTTGGGCCGTAGGCAGAGTCCGAACTTTAGATGATTGAAGTCTTCAGGTTCAGAAACGCTCACCATCGGCCTCCTTTAGTTTCCATTTTATCTGTAGTTGATAGATGATGTCGATATAGATATCTATTGTTTTTCAGATTATTTCCCCTCAGGGGTCATTACAAAATATTGAGTATAGTTCCCTGTGCTATACAGTAGTTCCTTGTTGATGATATATTTTATACATAGCAGTGTGTATATGTTAATCTGAAACTGTTAATTTATCCCTCCTCCCACCTTTCCCCTTTGCTAATAAAAAAAATATAAGATTTTATACTTCTCAGAAATCTAGGAGCTGAAAGAGAGGTATCATTTTCAATGGAAAATCATTCAAAACAAGGTTGAAACTTCAACCAAGATTATTAGATGTACATCCTTGGAAAGAAATCACTGCATTTCTCTACTCTTGACCTGACAAATAAGACAATCCCCTCCACTGAACTTGCTTATAATAAAGTGATGGAAATATCAAATGGAAGTGTTAGAAACATCTTATTTTACACGAGCCTTATACACTGCTCTATGTTAATTACAGTTTGGCTCACACATCTGTTCATTGAAGTTACAATGTTCTCAAATTCTGTTACTGATCCTGCAGAGTGGGCCCCAACAAGGGTCTCCCTGCCCAGTGTCATTGGAGCCAACAGATCGAGACTGACTTTTGTTCAGAAGCAAAGGAAAACTTTATATTTTGATCAGAGAATGGAGAGGTGAGAGTGTGTGCTCCCCTGCGGGTTGTGGGCCGGGCTGCTGTGTAGGGATCCTGTCAGCATCAGCGGGAGGGAGGGGGCGGAGCTCTCGAGGGCCAGGTTGGCTGCAGCTCAGGCTCTATGTCGCAGAGTCTGCACGGGGCCCCACGAGCTGAGGTGTCGGCCCAGCCATTTTGCACTAGGAAATCGGGTCTGAAGTGTCGGGTGTGGGACCTCTGCATGTGGAAACCTAGGAGCAAGTGAAATTAGACAAAGCACAAAGGAAAAAATGGTTAGACTTTATTTAATTGCCCAGATTCTATTTTTATCTCCCAGGAATTTTTAATGGGCTTTGCCAGTGACAAAGCCCTCCTCTGCCTTTTGTCCCATTCCTCATTCTTGGGGCGCTGAGGGTGCAGACACGTCTTCTGTAAATGCTTCATGCTGAGTTGGGTGTCCTCATACCCGGGGGGAGGGGCAGGACTTCTCCCCAGCAGCCTCCAGGTGAGGTTGATTGTCCGCAGGCCTCCTCCCTCACTGCTCGTCTGCCTGAGCACCAGCATTGGAAGTTTTATAGATTCTAATGACCTTTAAGGGTCCAGGAAAGAGATGTGCAGAGACGCTGGGGGGGTGGGCGGTTTTACCCTGCTCCACATTGGTTCGGCCCCCTTAGGCTGACGGTTTCTGCCAGCCTAGATGCTCTGACCAGTAGTCTGTGCTTTCTTCAGTTAGGCCACTGAATTAACGTACAAACAGCACCAGGTGTCAGAGCCCTGCTTGCTCAACTCCCAGACAGTCCAGGGCCGGTGGTGATCCAGGACCATGACGGCCACTCAGTCAACGGCCTTTTGAAGTAGCCAGGAGTACAGCCGGTCTCATTGGCCGCCATCACTGCGGTGTCTGTAGGCTTTTCTATGGTGGCAGCGTTATTTACAGTTCCCCTGACAAGTTTATTAGCTCCGCTCTGGGTGCAGTAAGTCCTGTAAGCAATAGTCTGCTCTTTTGGGGCACACTCTTGTTGTTTTCTGAGAGAAGCTCCAGGTCAAGTGATGGTCACACGAGTCGTCATGGGGGCCCATTGCCCCAGGTTGTCTCTCTGGAGGTTGGTGTTGGAGGGCCTCCTCACTCGAGGTCATTGTGCCCACGGAGCAATCCCTGCAACTTCAGGGCATGGTGGGTGGTTAGGATCACCAAGTGGCGTCCTTTTCCCTTAGGAGGGAGCTGGCCTTGTGGGCTGCTGATTTCCAGGTTTTTAGATACCCCCAGTATCCTGGTCGGATGGGGTGGCTGGCCAATGCCTGGAGGGCATTCTTGCATTGTTCCATTTCAAGTGGTCCCAGTTTTTGCACTAATACTCCAAGGGCGATTCGCCTTGGACCAGGAATGTAAAGGTCAAAGGGTTTAGCTAACTTAGGGAGGTCCAGGGCCAGGGTCTGAATTGACTGCTCTTTCCATTCTTGAAAGGCCGCTTCTGGATTCTATTCAAAAGGATCATCATCTTTACCTTTCAGTGTTTCATATAGAGAGGCCCAGCTATTAGACTGTAGTTAGGGATCCAGATGCAGCAAACCCCGGTCTCCCCAGGAACCCCTAAGCTGTCTTCTAGTTTCAGGAAAGGTGAGGCTGCAAATGGCTTCTTCCCTTTCCTGGGGTGGGCTTCTCCGACCTTCTGTGCGAATGAAGCCCAGGAAGGCCACCTTAGTTTGTGATATTTGAGCCTTTTCCTTGGACACCTTCTATCTTTCATTGGCTAGGTAGTTCAGAGGCCTCCTTAGTCGGGCTGGTGATCAGAATGTCATCTGCATATTGAAGGAGGGTTCCCTTCTCCAGAGGTAGATCTTTTAGGTCTTTAGCTAACGTTTCCCCAAAGATGGTGTGGGAATTTTTGAACCCCTGGGGCAGGACGGCCCAGCAGTATTGTTTTTGTTGTAGGTTGAGTCCTGCCACTCACAGCCAAAATTTCTTGTGACTCTGGGACTAATGGAATACAGAAGAAGGCATCATTGAAGTCTAATACAGAATGCCATGTCCTGGTGGATGGTAGAATGACCAGCAGGGTGTAGGAATTAGGAACTACTAGATGTATATCCTCTGTGGCTTCACTGACTGTCCTGGCGTCCTCTACCAGGTCCCCAGCAGCCCACGGGGCTCTTGTGGTCAGGCCCCTCCCAGGATATGGAGCTCACCTGGGCAGGTACGCAGCAGCCCACGGGGCTCTCGTGGGCAGGCCCCTCCCTGGATATGGAGCTCCCGTGGACAGGTACCCCGGCAGGGCTGGGCACACAGGAACCGTGCACGTAGCCCTCATTGCAGAGCACCCCCAGCACCCCTGTCACTCAGAGCTGACACAGAGCACCTCAGAGCAGAGCTTGAACTAACAAACAGCAGCTCCAACAGGTCTGTGACCCTAGGCTTCACTCTGTGCGGCCTCCCTCTGCCTGGTCTTCCAGGGGCTTCCACTGCAGCCGGGGCACCAGGCCTCTGTCTCCACCCACCACCCCTCCTCTCCCTGACTCCTGGGTTCCTCTCATTAGCAGAGGGTCTTCTTGAAGTTGTCTCCCACTCATGGACCAGATAAAATGATTCGAAAACAAGCCAGGGCTGCCGCCCCTTATCTATCCTGACTCTCGGGACCCTACACCTGTTCCTTGGATCTGGCCGGTGCAGCAAGGCCCATTTTCTGCAACTCTGAGCCCCTGAGGGGCGAGGATTGGCTGACCTGGGCAGCCTGACCCGGCCGGC
Source organism: Balaenoptera ricei (assembly GCF_028023285.1). Taxonomy (NCBI): domain Eukaryota; kingdom Metazoa; phylum Chordata; class Mammalia; order Artiodactyla; family Balaenopteridae; genus Balaenoptera; species Balaenoptera ricei. The sequence goes on from NW_026777666.1 coordinate 143,200, forward strand.
CAGCCCTTCCCAGGTGTGCCTGGGTTGAGGTCAATATAAACACCCCTCCAGGCAGCAAAAGCCTCTGCAGCTGTGCCTGACGCCATATTCTCTGCCCCGTCAGCAGTCTCGGGGTTGGGCTGGTGGGAGGGAGTAGGGCCCACGGCTCTATGAGTGGCCCAGTGTGACTGGGGCTCTGCTGGACTTTCTGCAGGAGTTGCCGGGCTGCCACCTGCTAAAGAAGAGGATGTGTCACCCATACTTGCTGCTGGAATTTCTCCCCGGGCAGAGGTGAGGAAGGAAAAAAGCAGTGGGGGCCGGGACAGGAGGGGTACCTCAGGCAGGGAAATGGAAAGCTTCCAGACGAGCGCCCGGGGCCAGGACCATCCTGGCTGGCCTGCAGGCACCAAGTCGGCCTGCGTGCTGTCGCTGGTGTGACTCCAAGCCCCTTCCTCTAGTTTTTAAAGTCTTTGCACACATTCAGGTGTTTTACCTCGGAAGGGTGGGAAAAGTTCAGCAGCAGCTGGCCTGGGGCTCAGCTCATGTTTACTCAGAGACGCCTCCTCACGGTCCCCCAGCTTTGCAATGAGGACGCTCCTCGTGTGGGGGCTGCTGGCTGCATGGGAGATGATTCCCCACCTGTGACCAACTTCAGAATTGTTTACCCCTGGAGCAAGTGCCCTGATAGTGTTTTCCTCTGTATGACCAGTGGGTTCTGTTTTTTTTTTTTTTTTTCTTTTTTGGTTCAAGGTAAGTTTTATTCCTCTTTTTGTATTTATGGATATAAGCATGGAAATAATTCATTCATATAAATACGTCTATGGGAAGGACAGAACTTTTTTTTCTGTTTTATTTTTTTAAGTATTATTTATTTTTTAATTTTTGAATTTATTTTATTCATTTTTTTATACAGCAGGCTCTTATTGGTAACCTATTTTATACATATAAGTGTATATATGTCAATCCCAGGCTCGCAATTCATCCCACCACCACCACCCTGCCACTTTCCCCCCTTGGTGTCCATACATTTGTTCTCTACATCTGTGTCTCTATTTCTGCCTTGCAAACCGGTTCATCTTTACCATTTTTCTAGGTTCCACATGTATGCGTTAATATACGATATTTGTTTTTCTCTTTCTGACTTACTTCACTCTGTATGACAGTCTCTAGATCTATCCACGTCTCTACAAATGACCCAATTTCATTCCTTTTTATGGCTGAGTAATATTCCATTTTATATATGTAGCACATCTTTTCTGTTCGTCTGTCTATGGGCATTTAGGTTGCTTCCATGACCTGGCTATTGTAAACAGTGCTGCAATGAATATTGTGGTGAATATGTCTTTTTGAATTATGGTTTTCTCTGGGTATATGGCCAGTAGTGGGATTGCTGGGTCATATGGTAATTCTATTTTTAGTCTTTTAAGGAACCTCCATACTGTTCTCCATAGTGACTGTATCAATTTACATTCCCACAAATAGTGTAAGAGGGTTCCCTTTTCTCCACACCCTCTCCAGCATTTGTTGCTTGTAGATTTTCTGATGATGCCCATTCTAACTCGTGTGAGGTGATACCTCATTGTAGTTTTGGTTTATATTTCTCTAATAATTAGTGATGTTGAGCAGCTTTTCATGTGCTTCTTGGTCATCTGTATGTCTTCTTGGGACAAATGTCTATTTACGTCATCTGCCCATTTTTGGATTGGGTTGTTTGTTTTTTTACTGTTGAGCTGCATGAGCTGTTTATATACATTGGAGATTAATCCTTTGTCCATTGATTCGTTTGCAAATATTTTCTCCCATTGTGAGGGTTGTCTTTTCGTCTTGTTTGTAGTTTCCTTTGTTTTGCAAAAGCTTTTAGGTTTCATTTGCTCCCATATGTTTATTTTTTTTATTCCATTACTCTAGGAGGTGGATCAAAAAAGATCTTGCTGTGATTTATGTCAAAGAGTATTCTTCCTGTGTTTTCCTCTAAGAGTTTTATAGTGTCCGGTCTTACATTTCGGTCTCTAATCCATTTTGAGTTTATTTTTTGTGTATGGTGTTAGGGAGTGTTCTAATTTCATTCTTTTACATGTAGCTGTCCATTTTTCCCAGCACCACTTATTGAAGAGACTGTCTTTTCTCCTTTGTATACCCTTGCCTCCTTTGTCATAGATTAGTGGGCCATAGGTGTGTAGGTTTATCTCTGGGCTTTTTTTTTTCTTTTACATCTTTATTGGAGTATAATTGCTTTACAATTGTGTGTTAGTTTCTGCTGTATAAAAAAGTGAATCAGCTGTGCGTATACATATAACACCATATCCCCTCCCTCTTGCACCTCCCTCTCACTCCCTTATCCCACCCTTTTAGGTGGTCACAAAGCACAGAGCTGATCTCCCTGTGCTATGTGGCTGCTTCCCAGTAGCTATCAATTTTACATTTGGTAGTGTATATATGTCCATACCACTCTCTCACTTTGTCCCAGCTTACCCTTCCCTCTCCCCATGTCCTCAAGTCCTTTCTCTACGTCTGTGTCCTTAATCCTTTCCTGCCCCTAGGTTCTTCATAAACTTTTTTTTTTAAGATTCCATATATATGTGTTAGCATACGGTATTTGTTTTTCTCTTTCTGACTTACTTCACTCTGTAGGACAGACTCTAGATCCATCCACCTCACTAAAAATAACTCAATTTCGTTTCTTTTTATGGCTGAATAATGTTCCATTGTATATATGTGCCACATCTTCTTTATCCATTTATCTGTTGATGGACACTTAGGTTGCTTCCATGTCCTGGCTATTGTAAATAGAGCTACAGTGAACATTGTGGTACATGACTCTTTTTGAATTATGGTTTTCTCAGGGTAAATGTCCAGGAGTGGGTTTGCTGGGTTGCATGGTAGTTCTATTTTTAGTGTTTAAGGAACCCCCATACCGTTCTCCCTAGTGGCTATATCAATTTACATTCCCACCAACAGTGCAAGAGGGTTCCCTTTGCTCCAATAAATGCCTCTCCAGCATTTATTGTTGGTAGATTTTTTGATGATGGCCATTCTGACTGGTGTGAGGTGATACCTCACTGTAGTTTTGATTTGCATTTCTCTAATGATTAGTGATGTTCAGCATCCTTTCATGTGTTTGTTGGCAACCTGTATATCTTCTTTGGAGAAATGTCTATTTAGGTCTTCTGCCCATTTTTGGATTGGGTTGTTTGGTTTTGTGATATTGAGCTACATGAGCTGCTTTTTGGAGATTAATCCTTTGCCATTTGCTTCATTTGAAAATATTTTCTCCCATTCTGATGGTTGTCTTTTCATCTTGCTTATGTTTTCCTCTGCTGTGCAAAAGAATTTATGTTTCATTCGGTCCCATTTTTTTATTTTTGTTTTTATTTCCATTTCTCTAGGAGGTGGGTCAAAAAGGATCTTGCTGTGATTTATGTCATAGACTGTTCTGCTTATGTTTTCCTCTAAGAGTTTTATAGTGGCTGGTCTTATATTTAGGTCTCTAATCCATTTTGAGTTTATTTTTGTGTATGGTGTTAGGGAGTGTACTAATTTCATTCTTTTACATGTAACTGTCCAGTTTTCCCAGCACCACTTGCTGAAGACACTGTCTTTTCTCCATTGTATACCCTTGCCTCCTTTGTCATAGATTAGTGAACCATAGGTACGTGGGTTTATCTCTGTGCTTTCTATCCTGTTCTATTGACCTATATTTCTGTTTTTGTGTCAGTACCATATTATCTTGATTACTGTAGCTTTGCAATATAGTCTGAAGTCTGGAAGTCTGATTCCTCCAGCTCTTTTTTTTCCCCCCTCAAGACTGCTTTGGCTATCCAGGGTCTTTTGTGTCTCCCTACAAATTTTAAGATTTTTTTTTCTTGTTCTGTAGAAAATGCCAAAGGTATTTTGATCGGGATTGCATTGAATCTGTAGATTGCTTTGGGTAGTATAGTCATTTTCACAATATTGATTCTTCTAATCCGAGAACATGGTATATGTCTCCATCTGTTTATAGCATCTTTGATTTCTTTCATCAGTGTCTTATAGTTTTCTGAGTACAGGTCTTTTACTTCCTTAGGTAGGTTTATTCCTAGGTATTTTATTCTTTTTGTTGCAGTGGTAATGGGATTGTTTCCTTAATTTCTCTTTCTGATCTTTCATTGTTAGTGTATAGGAATGCAAGCAATTTCTGTGCATTAATTTTGTATCCTGCAACTTTACCAAATTCATTGATTAGCTCCAGTGGTTTTCTGGTGGCATCTTCAGGATTCTCTTTCTATGATATCATGTCATCTGCAAACAGTGACAATTTTACTTCTTCTTTTCCTTTTTGTATTCCTTTTATTTCTTTTTCTTCTCTGATTGCCATGGCTAGGACTTCCAAAACTATGTTGAATAGCAGTGGTGAGAGTGGACATCCTCGTCTTGTTCCTGATCTTAGAGGAAACGCTTTCAGTTTTTCACCATTGAGAATGCTGTTTGCTGTGGGTTTGTCATATATGGCCTTTATTATGTTGAGGTAGTTTCCCTCTATGCCCACACTCTGCAGAGTTTTTATCGTAAATGAGTGTTGAATTTTCTCAAAATCTTTTCCTTCATCTATTGAGATGATCATATGG